>NW_010311297.1:11054-72961 GCF_000700745.2 Antrostomus carolinensis | reverse complement strand
ACCCAAAAAAAAAAGGAAAGAAAAAAGGGAGCCACTAGTCAGTACATGTCCTAATCCTTTTTCAACAGGCACATATGTTCAACAACAACCTATAAATTTCCCCAGCAATCTAAATTATTTCCTCCTCAATTTTCAATTTCTAAATATATTCTCCACCAAATTGCCTTAACTTCTCAAAACAGTAGTATAGATTTTGTAAAAGAGTTTGGATAAAGAAGGCCAAGGAAGGTGACTTGAATAACAAGAAAGAACAGCACATATTGTACTATTCCAATTCAGTGCTGACAAAGTCTTGTGGTCAAGCTGTTGCTATTTATTGGACCCAAATGTGCCAGAAATTAATTCTAATGTTCAAAATATGTGCACATTCTCTCATACACAGAAGCTACATAAAACCAGCGAATGGCAAGAACTGCATATTAGTGACTATTAAAAATTTAATTTTAAAAACAAAAGCTATTTGTTTCAGGCTTACATGACATGTTTCTCAAAACTGTATTAATTCAAGACATTTTTGATGAAATACCAGACAGCATTCTTCAGATTGCCATGAAATTTTCAGCCACACCTAAATTTCAAAAACTCTCTTTAATACATCATGTACAAACAAAATGTGAGATTTCATATTGAAAGGCCACCTGCTTTTAGAATTAGGAAACAAAGCTTCATTTAAGTCCTTCCTAAAACAGAATCTGAGAACTCTCTTCAAACCTGATATGCTCCTTAGACCACAATAACATTCAGATGACATTCAGTGTAAGTTTAGTTTTCTAATATTTTACATCCCAGAGTAAAAGATAAGTAATTTCAGAACAATACAAAGTAATTATGGTAATGACTTCTTAAAAAAAAAAAAAACAACAAAAAACAAAACCCTTTAAGTTAGTTCTAGATGAGCCTTTCAATAATAACTCGTTGAAACCAAAACCTTTATCACCTACAGCACTCTTTCAAATTATGATGGTGGGTTACTGCAGGACTACGGCTCTATGTTTGGACTCCTTACCCCCATTACACTGCATGCTCAACGGGACTGCTCCATTCAGAAGGAACTCATCTTTCTACAAAAGGATCAATACAGCTGCACTCAAAGGCTCATCCCAGTAAAAGCGACCTAGAACAATAATCCCTTCATTTCCAAGAAAAAAGCAATACATTGCAACTTTAAATTGGAATGCTGATGACACAGCAGCAGCTACAAATAAAGAGATCTGATAAAAGGGTTATCAACCACTGCAAGCATGAAAGACTTCTAAAATCAAGGATTAGTTCTTCATGCAACTGAGTTCTTTTTCCCTTGTAGAATTTATTGTTTCACAGTCCCCTACTAAGCCTTGCACTTCTTTCTAAAATTGTGTCACAGCATCTTCTTCAGTTTGTCAATAGGACAAGAATGATAAGGAGGAACTATGACTGCAAGCTGATACTCTGTAAGTTAGCTTTTCACCACAGCGGTCCTACTGAAAGACAGTCATGGGTAAGAGTTTAACCTAATTTCAGAAACTTTGCTTTAATTAGAGAAACAACATGCATATAGTTTGGTCAGCCCCACCAGTAAGTAGCTCTGCAACAGTAGACACTTAAAAGGTGAAACATTACAAATTAATTAAAATAAAGCAATTACAAGATTAACAAAAGCAAAAGGTAGAACACTACAATATGCACCTGCATTACGCTGATATGCATTCCTGAAATTAAGATCCTCAGTCTCTCCAGCTGCTGGCCCCTGCAAACACAATCCCCTATTCAGAGTCCTACTCCAGCTGCTGGGACAGACATCCACCCCTCCACACACAGTACCACACAGAGACACACACGCTGCAGATCCCTGCAGTAACCGGGCTTTGACGCCACAGTCTGTCCAGTAGCTTGCCCTGGATCCTCGATCTCCCTTGCCATCTCACTCAGTGCCATACACCAATGTGTCTCTCAGTTGACCCCAGACTCCATAGTCTCTTCAGTAGCTGGTGTGGACACCCTGGTTCCTCCAGTAGCCAACTTCTCCAGCTGACTCAAGAGACACACACATATAAATACACTTACCTGGCTCACTTAACCTACCCCCAGCTCGTTCAGCTTGCTATTTGCTAGTGACAGATACCAACGCACTCACCCGCTGACAGTCTGGCACCCCAGGCACACTGGCCCCCATGACCCATTCTCTGACTCCAGTGGTTGGCACTTAGACCTCCATACACACACAGGCACTCAGAATAGTAACTGATTCACCAAGGAAAATAGTTAGAAATGGAGTTTAACGAGGAGACAGGACACATCATGCTGGCACAGCACATGGTCAGTCACACCAACCAGCCTGTTTTTATGAAGGCAGTCTTTTTTGCCTCCTTATCTCTCAATTTTCCTGTATCTACTCCTCCCCAAACCACCTTGATCCCCACACCTCCACACCTTTGGTTCTTCCTCTAAACATCCCATAAGTCTGTCATGATTCCAAAATGCTCCTTCCTGCATCCCACAGCAAATCCCAAATGCTGTCAGGCAGCAACTCCCCTCAGTCTGTAGAATGGTCCAGCGTGTCCCTGACTCCAGGTGCTCGGTGTCCCCACCCTGGCCCATGGGGCTGGGACTGGGGGCTGACCCCTGTCAGCAGATGGGTTGGGGGCTCCATTTCCCAACTAGGTTAATGGGGTTCCCCTGCCTGCCACTGTGCCTGGGGACTCCTTTCTGAGTGCGTGGAGATGAGCCATTTCTCATATAACTCATAATCTATTCCTGTTTCCCTTTTCCTCCACCTCTCATCCCTCTCTGAAGACATCCCGTTTCTCTCCTTTTTTCTTTTTCTGTTTTTTTTTTTCCTTTTCTTTTTAACAAGGACACAAATACTGGATTTACATTCTCTTATATTACAAGTAATTAATGTACTAATGATTTTCATACTCAATGCCTCTTTATTTTGGAAGTGACATCTCAGTAGGCCTTTCCTCAAAATGTTCTCCAACCGTATGCCTTAAGCAAAAGTGTAGTGCCCTTTCTGCTGAACATGACAGTTTTGCAAGCTTTTATATTTCATATAATCAATATGAAGTATTCACTGTACCTGTACTGAATTTATCTGCCATCTGTTGCTCACTTCAGAATACCCGTTGAGATTACACAGGAAATATCAGTACAAAGGGCAAAGTTTTAACTACACCACTTCATCTTGTTCTTAGTTTTACATGTTTGAGAAATCAGACTAAATGACTACTTAATGCAATAATGTGCCCCTTTAAAATACTCTGTATTTGACACAGAATAAATCTTATTTAATACGCTCTCTAAAAGCTGCTCTTAATTTTTCCTATCCAAAAAGAAAACTGTTCAATATAATTTTCTCCTATAGTTCATAAGTGAAAGCCATCATTTCCATTCGCACTCTTTTCCTTGAAGTGTACATCACCATGAAGTATTAGTGATAGATAACTTTTAAAATAACCTATGTACTTTTATTCACCTTATTTCTATGAGGAGAGACCTCACAGCAAGGATGGAATAACAATATGGAAACTAACCATCTAATCCAACTGGACACACTTTATTGAAGTCTTATTACTTCCATGTGTAAGAGGAAACTCAAGCCAACTGCAATCCCCAATTTTTGGCATTCTCAGTATGCACTGTATCCAGCAAAAGAAAATTTCACTTTTTGCTTTTAATTTTACAGCACAGTGATACTAGACATATGGACTTAACTTGATAGTTTAGAGATCAAGTGTTTCAACTGAATAAAAAAAAACCAAGGTCTTTATTACACCTAAAGTAATACTGTTCTTTAAAAAGTTGTAATGCTTTGTAAAATATTATTCTAATCTTTTTTGCAGTATGAATATTCTTAAAAATAACTGGTATCAAAATTTTAATATGGATGATAAAATCTTCAAGAATTGCAATTTGGTTGTAACATGGATTCAAGTCAAACAATTTACATGAAAGAAACTTGCCACGGACAAATACAATGCCAAAGAGTTATATTCCAATATATTCTGATGTAGCGTGTGATAGATTAACTAACATTTCTCAAGACACAAATTCTAGTTTCCTAAAAAGTATGAATGTAAAATTATAAGCTACTGTCATGAAACAAATATTTGCTTTCAATATTGACAAATAAATAACCCCTTATTAAAGCATTCTGAACTTCGTTTTCTTAGTGATATTTGTCAAGATACATCTCTGATATAAAAAATGGATGGATCAATCTGGTAAGTACCTTTCTTAGTGGAGGTTTTAGGAGATTAAAAACTCATTTTGTAGTTTCAGCAATATATTGAGCATCCCACACTCTTCCAATAATATTTACTGATAAGCTTTTTTTCTTTTCAACTCACTTTTTTCGCCAACACATAGGCTTTCCTTTGCTATGACAGTAAATTATGAGATTGCTGCA
This sequence comes from Antrostomus carolinensis, assembly GCF_000700745.2. Lineage (NCBI taxonomy): Eukaryota > Metazoa > Chordata > Aves > Caprimulgiformes > Caprimulgidae > Antrostomus > Antrostomus carolinensis. The sequence continues at coordinate 68,574 of NW_010311297.1, read as the reverse complement.
TGGCTTAGAAGAGTATTCTCCTCAAGGGTTAATAATAACACAAGATACTAAAAGACAAGCTCTTTTGGTTATTTCAAATTTTTGTAAGAATTTAAGAAAAATCATCACTTTCAACACTTACAGTTGGTAGTACCTTATGATTTTATTAGAGCTATTTCAATCTAAGAGGCAACCTCTAAAAGAAAGTCAAATACTAATTACTTAGAAGGATAATAAATATTTGGTTCTTACTGGAGACGAAATTTTGGTAGAAAATTCAATGACCTTCATATAATTATGTTAAAATTAATAAAATCACTCTTTAGAAGAAATTGTATCACAAAGATCAAGTAACAGTTTTCCAACTCCTCATGCATATTTAATTCAAAATTATATTTCCAGAAAAATTAACTGGATTCCTCCCTACAAAAAGGCTAATTCCTAAGCTTTAACTACTGCCTGCATTTCATATTTTGTGAATTTCAGAATCACACTTCTCACTAGTCCTATAATTTAACTACTCAAAAATATACTACTACTAGAATAAGCAGAAAATAGTACTCAGATGGTGATGGACAAAATCAGTTTAGATGTTTCCATGAACCAGTATCACTGATGTGCATAGGAAAGAAATCAAGGGGAAAATCTGTATGCAAGTACAGATATAAAACAGGTGAAGTAATGAAAGCACCCACAAAACTGAAATTTAATAAAAATGTGAAAGAATATCTGTAAAAAAAATAAATTAAAAACTCAACTTTTAATGTAGTATTAAATATTCTTTCTACAAGTAAACATAATCAGCTATGCAGAACACTTAAATACAAATAACCTGTGTACCTGAACTGTGGAACTGATTTCAGATGCAAATCCTCCTGTCAAGGGAGCCTCATGGCTAATCAGCAATCGCCCAGTCTTCACCACTGACTGAAAAGGAAAAACAAACCCCAAAAAGTAATCAAATTACAGCTCTTTTGATTCCGTATTTGTACTACTTCTGGAATATATGAAATATGTGACACTATCAGCAGTGTTAGAACATTAGAATTTTCCCCTCTTGCATTTTCACTGAAAAATAAATTATCCTAAAAGTCTAAACTAGGTAATTAATAGGATAGTTTTAGATTTACTATAAAAATATTTACTATAAAAATGTTTACATCATTCACTCCATTTTAAGCAAATATGAAGAATAAAAAATTATTCTATTGAATATGAATTTACCCTAGCAGTGCAAACTGTAATATTTTAGAAGGAGAATAAGGATTTTAACAAGAAGTCAGTAAAAATGTGGATCATGAAAATACTAAAAGACACACATGTAAAGAAACCCTTCACTGATTCATATCTCTGTACAACCATGTCCTAGATAAAGTCATGAATCTTAACTATTCAGAAAGTAAAACTGTTAAATAAAATTTTAGCAAGAAAACAATCAAGTGGATTAATGCTGTTTATTTAAGATTTACACAGCAATTAGAAGCAAAATTTTCTAATTTTAAATCTCAATGTGCAGTTTTTATATGATCTACTTTATAAATAATTAATTAGTACAACATATATAGAAGGTATATTAGTACAATATATATAGAAGGTATTTTTTAATCAAAGAATGAACTGGGTTAATTGTGAAACATGATAGTGAAAGCAAAATATTTTTAATCTGAGGGGAGTATAAAGCTTCATTACACCCAAATATCTTTAAGTTTATTGCAACTATGTGCTAAATTGCCTAGAATTTACCAGTATCAGATATCTTTGTTCACAAATACAGCAGTAAAGTCTTACTTTTCATAATACATGTTTTATCATTTCATAAGGTGCAGAAAAGTTTCATGAACTTCTAGAGATGCACATCAGGAAAAGAAGAGTGAGAATAATGTGTCAATCTTTCAAGAACAGTTACAGTCTGATTTTTAAGATAAGTACATAGCGTACTGCTGGTGTACTATTAGTCATCAAGTGGAAAAGCCCAAGACAGTGCTAGCTATCAGGTCAGACTTTCTTAATGCTGTGATCTTCCATTTAATGTCTACACCAGCACATTCTCCAGTCAGGCAGCTCCATGTTGTCTACATAATCAAATACATACAGGCAATGTCTTAATTATACAGTTTTCCTTCTGATTCCAGTACTTTTCTAATTCTTTTGCTTTTCTAGCAATGACTCAATCAATGGCTCTAAGTAGTTCATCCACAGATGTACTGGCAAGTCACAGGCCTATAAACAAGATGATCCATACACTGTACTATAAAGTGGTTTGACAACACTCAGAGCTAAACAAGACAGGAAAAGGCATTTCAACAGTTGGAAAGTAATCCACAGTTACGTAGGCTGATTTCCTGAATTTCTTTCGCCAGCACTGGAAACTCATATCTAAAGACCAGAGACATTAACTGCATTATAAATCTGTACACCAAAATGACAGTTCAACGAACAAAATGTACAGTCCGGTTTTAAGTTGATATGATGAAACTGATACAATCGGTTTGAAGCCACTATGGTAAAACTGATACAATTAATCAATTTTAAAGGCTTTTTTGAGAATCCTCTTACTTTGTTTAAAATAAAAGATATTTATTTTTTGCATATACTTACTCTGAGAGGTTCACACTTTGAAACATTACAAGTTATATTAAAATTACAGATTTGGTTTCTCAGAATTTAACAATGTGAAACAGACACTGTCAGAACACATACAAGAAAATCCACATGGAATCAGACTGGTAATCCAGCAGTCCAGTACTCTGTCTCCACAATGGAGACAATTTGATGTTTAGGAAAAAGTAATAATAGGGCCTTTAATGTGTTCCTTCACTATTTCTCAGTCTCCAACTAGTTTCACATCACAGGTTTACTGAGTCCAATGAATGAATTTATCTGTTCCCAAACTGAACCCATGTAAACAATAAAGAAAAAAAAAAAAAAAAAAGGAAAAAAATCTCATTTTGGAAACCTTCTTCTCCTAGATGAGAAATCTCTATTTTTACATATGATTCCCAAGGGTTTCAAGGATTCATTGCCTGTGGAATCTTGTTAAGAGCGAGCAAGCAGCTGTGATCACCAAGCACTACACACAAGCATCTCAGCCCAGCCAAAAAGCACTATATATCAGTCCTGGTAGGAAACCATTCTAGCATAGCTTTGGTGCTTTTTGTGCCCGTCCTAGCTTGTTCAGGGCCAGTGCGGATACCTGTGCCACACTGTGCCATGTAGAAATACCTTAAAAATTCTCCTAATGATTAAACCAGAATCAAAATGAGCAGAAATTAAACACGGCACTGCAGTGCAAACAGGGTTCTGGACTTTAAGGAACGATGTGAGCACTGCGATTCCGCAATATTACAGGTTCTCTTGCATCTATTTCTACTTTACGTTCCCAAACTACAGTGAGTCTTTCAGAAAGACACACAATCTTAATTATGGTATTTCCAGTGTTGGCAAATGCATCACAGCTAATGGTAAGTTGTTCTAGTGTTTAACTGCCTTCCCTGTTAAAAATTTGCACCTTATTTCCAAACTAATTTGGCTGACTTCAACTTCAAGCTGTTGGTTTTTATTTTACTTCTGTTTGCTAGATGGAGAAGCAATTCTATTATCACATTGCTGCTCCCCACATGAATACGTTAAGATTGTGATCAAATGATCTCTTAATCACACATTTGCTAAACTAAGCAGACCAAGCTCTAAATCTTTCACCATACAGAACACTTCCAATTCCTTGATCATTCTTACAGCCCTTCCCCTGAATCATCCCCAGTTTTTAATGTCTTTCTTGAAGTACTCCCATCTGGAACATGTGTTACAGTCTTTTTCAGAACAATGCCAAATACGGAGATAATATAACCTCAGTACCGCAGCTCTTGGATGTTTGAGGCCTTTTGGCCAAAGCATAACAACACAAGTCCAGTTTCAACTGATGACTGCAATTCCTTGTCCTTGGGAAAGAGGGCTTTGTCCTTAAAGGATAATTGCTTCTTGGAATAAAGATGGAAATATAGTGTGCATTTACTATTTCAAGATAAAAAATTATATTTGGATATGCTGAAAAACATATCGCGTGCCTGAACTCAGCTCAATTAATGAACCTATCTTCTCTTGATCAGTGACCAAGTGTCTATTTTATCTATTTCTCCAGCTGTTTGTTACTTTTAACTTATCAGTAATGGTTTAAAATGTTTTCCATATCTTTGATAGAAATATTAAAAAGTGGGTTGAAAATCAGACTCTGCAGAACCTTAGTGGCTTTACTATTTCCATTCACTAACACTGCATATACATGACACACAGTTAAAGTCAACGCAGCCTTACTTCTCAACTATGTTAATTTGTTTTGTGAGCACCTAATTATGAACTGTTCATAGTGTATTTCTAAGTTATTTCTTCCCTACTTGCTGCTTTCTTGTTAATTTTTTTCATTGTTTTATAGATTATTCCTTCTAACTGATTTGGGACACAGGTTTTGGGTGGGTTTTTTGACATGGGTTTTAATACCTTAATACCTTATGGACCAGATAAGCTGGTCCATAAAGTATTAGGTTAATAAATTACATATTGGGTCTCTGCATGCCCTCTTCATTTTAATTATTATATTGTCTTTTCCATCTTCCAGATGACAGTGCTATACAGTAACAACAGTAGCCAATAGCAACCACGTGATTTTCTTAAACAATTTGTTTAAATATATATTACCATGTAAAAAAGTTTTAGACCATATAGTTTAGAAGAAAGTCATAACCCATCATGAAAAATCCCCAACTTTTTCCTACATTAGTAGCATTCTAGAATGGCTAACTTATTTCTATATCTTCGTATGGAAATTTAATCTTATTTCCCAGAAGTAAAATGGTTAATCGGTTAAAAGGCAAAATTTCAAAAGTAATGGCTCTACAATCTATAGGGTACAGTAGACTGATTATTTTCAGATATCAATGCTCTTCTATAAAACTTCATTTTTGAAATCATAGAATCTCCTGGTTGGAAAAGACCTCTGAGATCATCGAGTCCAACCATAAAACATTAATCTCTGTTAAATTAAATTAGGCAAGCATTCAACCTCCAGGAAAACCAAAGCCAAGCACTCAGAAGAGCATTTACAGTCCAAATAAATGCAGCATGGTAACATCAGGTAAAGGGATCCTCATCTTTCAAACTGGAGAAGACAGTGGTTAAATCAGCACAGTATAACAAACTGGCCAGCATAGAATCCCACCATTTTAACACCTTTTAAAAAGGTGGATAGTTGGAGTGGGGTTCTTTTCACTTAGATTAGCTAGAGAAAAGGATGGCCTTTCAAGGAATGATGTATTTTGTCCCCTTATCCAGAGACCTGTTGCATTTCTATAAGGGCCTGATTCTCCTCTATTTCCCCAAACTCCCCAGTCTATCTTCCAAAACCCCAGTCTTTACACTTCTTACCTCAATAAGAGATTAAAATTTTGAAATAGATGCAAATTCTGCAGCTCATTTAGAATACTTTTAAAAATGCATCTTCAAAAGATACGGTGTGGCTTAGGAGACTGGCACTGATAAAAATGTTTTTTCTTTACATCCACAACTAGAAGCTGCTGTTTGCTGATCTTTTAAAGTCCAAAGAGACTACTGAGGGTGCAAAGAGATTCTGTAGGTATCCTCTACCTCAAATTGAAAATGGAAACTTTTTTTTTTCCCATCTTTAGTAAGAGACCACAGAGGAAAGTCAGAAGCAACATCTTGGCATTTAGAGAGCCTAGATTGTCTTTGTGTCGTGGATACTCTGCACTTTCACAGCTGAGTTCAGCTGATGCAACCCTGGTTGCTCCCAAAAGGGAGAGGTCCTACCCTACCCAGAATTTCCTGTTCCCAACCCATCCCTGGCACCTCCTCAATCACTGAAGGGGCCATGGGGTAAGCCAGTTGAAGGAGATAATCTGATTTATCCTGCAGCACTGTACAGTTAGCACAAAGCAGCAAACACCACCCCAGAGACAGATTCAGGGATTGGAGGCAGATGAGGATTCACTCAGAGAAAGCTTCAGCAGTGCGTCCTCCCTCCGGAGGGCAGCTGGGACCTGGGCCGTGGCACACCACTGTCACTTGTGCTTTGTCCAGTCCAGAAAAGACTCTAGTGCTTTCAACTACTAAATTAAGACTAAAACAAAACTAGAAACCAATACTGACTAAATTTTTCCACCTCAATTTCATTGTCAGGACTGTTTTACATCAGTGCCATCCACAAGGATGACAGTTGATGTGTCAGAGCAAAAGGCTAGCGCTATAATCACCTCAATAATGAAATGTAAGAAAAAATCCAAACACCTTAGCAAGATGAATGCTTTCACATTGCACTCTGATTGTTTTCTGAACTGCAGCTCAGCATTTTTGCAGTGAAGCAGCTAAGCAAATTATTTTCAACCTTCCTGACCACACTCTTTATCCAAGAGTTTCTATAATCACTTTTCTGTTCAATTCTCAATTCGTTGTGTTGGCAGCTTTCTCCCCTCCTACAGGCACTGATGACAGAAGAAAACAACACAAGTCTGGCACTTCCAAGCACTTTGAAATCTAAGTGCTGACACTACTAATAACGTACTATGCCTTTACTTAGAAGAAAGTAGACATAAACCAAAATGAGTTTGATGGTCAACTGCACTATACACTACTACTCTCCACATATGGCAACAGTGCTACTTCCAGCGTAACCAGCTCCTCCACTAACACAGCAACTCTCTAAAAAAATTATCAAAGTCAGAATTTTATTCTGAATAGCTGTTATTGTGTCACAAGGGCAAGTTGCCTGTTTTCAGCAAGAAGAAAATCTTATTCTCAGAATAATTTTCCCTCTCTTACAGAAAAGGAATTATTTTGATGTTCACTTTCACATTTAAATTTTTGCATGCTTTTGATCATGTTCCTTAGAGACTGTAAAAATCTCCTGCATAACTGAAAAGCTAGCTTTCCAAAATAATTTTAAAGAAGCTGGCAAAAGTATTTCAATGGTATACAAATTGTATTTGTATTATATCCCATTTTGGTAAAGTTTCAATAAATGCCTTGAAAAGGCATTTTTCAATTTTAGATCAGCTTTAATGAATTTGTGCTTGGAAATCGTAAAACCTGAGGGAGGTTACATTCCCCAGTCCATCAGTTCTACTTTCCGTTTAATGTTTCAATAACAAATTAAAATTGCATAGCAGCATTCTTGGTACTGAACATCATAAGCATAGGGATAGAAATAAGATCCCAGATTTCTCTTCAGCACTTCCCACAGAGAAATCCCCTAGATGAATCACCGAGGATTACACTTACTTAGCACTTACAGATCCATAGGATGACACATCCCCAATACAGTTAATTGTTTGTGCATGTGATATACTGACAATCTTAACAAATGCAGTTATGTCACGAATTTTCAGACATCCCAGAGCCTTATTGGAGTTGTGAGATCTCTGGGAAACCAAGTAGGTCCTCAAGCATCTTTTTTTTTTACCAGGGTGCTAAAAAAAGGAATAGAAGAGAAGAGGAATAGGAGCTTTCCTAACAGCCTGGACATAAGAAAGCCCTTTAACTTCCTAATGATAATGATCTAGTTTGCAAATTATAACTATTAGTTTCCCAGAAGAACGAACTTCTCCTAGAAGCAGTAAAAGCTAGGAATAGCATGCACCCTTTAAAGGTCCAATCCAAAAATAATTCTTAACATTGAAAAATAGATATTAAATAATTAATCTGAATTAAAAGAAAATAAAATAACATAATTTGGTGTGGTTTTAACAGTATTAAATTCCCAGAGAAGGAAAATGAGAGCTTTCAAATCTACTAGAGCATGATTTCTACACTACACTTCCAAAAGGTGAGTGAAACTCATTTATCAGTAAAATCAAGATGCAAAGATAAACAAATGAGATGAAAAACTGTTATTTCATCACACATAGCTCAACAGCCCCAAGTATGAATAAGATTTCTCAACTACTGCTAATAAGACAGTCAGCCTTAAATTCATTCTGTTAAGATTCATAAGGGTACTGTGAGTATAACAAACAAATCACAGTATTGTATTAACACAGCAGAGAATCCCAGCTGAACACTGGCAACAATGTATGTAGGTCAAAGATAAAACTACTTGGAAAGGAAAACACGTCATTCTTACTCCATCACTTAGGAAGGCCATTGGAGAAAAACCTTTTCATAAAAACTTTTAAAATAATAAATTGAAAAAAACAGAGGCAGATCTGCCATTGACAAGTATGCTGATTAACAGCCGGGAATGAAGAAGAAATCCAACTTCTTTGTAACTTGACACAGCTAAAAAGTTGCCAATCATTTTAACTGGTCCACATTAGCAGAGCACAAATCTTTGCCATCTTCTCAGTAGTTAACCAAAACAGAGGCTTTTAATCCATTACTGCCTGTTCGTTCCGCTGATGCAGCCGAGGTTTGAACTTTCTGACCTACAAGCCTGGAATTCATTGACTGCAGATGGCACGGCCGAGGCTGCTGCCACGGGCTGTGGACCAGACAGAGCTTGGACCTGCTGCCAGCTTCTGAAGCGCAGAATGAGTTTCCCCAAAGCAAAAGGATCTGCAATTACCAATTTACATGGCAAGGACGAGCAGATCCATTAGGGCTCCCAGACTGCAAAGAGCACAAAGCTGAAGAGTCATTGATTCTGGTTTCTAACAAAGAGAACCCAAACATGGTCCACAGAAGAAGAGAACACTAACAGGAAACAGGGACAAGGGAAAGAACAGAGAAGAGGCCCCCATGAGGGTTCAACGCAGCATGGGTGGTAAGAGAGGCTGCCCTGTTGCACAACCCTCCTCTGGTATTGAGCATGCCCTTGTCTGCCTTCTCTGTAGCAAGAGACAAACACAAACCAACCACAAAAGTTTTATTTTTTTCTTTCCAATTCATTTCAAGTCAGACTAAAAGATCGGTTATTATAGAAAATAAACAAAGATCTAAAACCATAATGCATTACAACACCAAGTATCATATTAATGAAGACAAAAGGTAGGAAAATTAAGAGAAGTATTTAAAATGTATTTGCTGCCCAATGAGTTGTTTATCTAATGCTGCATAAAAGAAATTATCAAAACAGGCACTAAGGTGTAGCATGTTGTAGATAACGCTCATACTACCCATTGAGATCTTTGAAAGTTATTACTGTGCATTCAAATACTGATTTCTAAAAAGCAGTAAAGCTCACAGAAAAGAATTTAAGTTAATTTTACATGGTCACTCTAAATCTGTTCTAACAGGTCAGTCTTGCTATACTTCTGCCTGGCTACTACTTCCACCAGCTCCATCATATTATCATAATATAGTTGGATTAAAATCCTAATGATAGCTTGGAGTGAGGAGAAGGAACAATCTATCTGCAACACAGGAAATGGTTGGACCACATTTTTGAAAACTGCAAAGGCAGAAGCAGGAGGGGATGCTAACAGCAGGATAGGAAAAGAAAGAAAACCAAATATACTTTTATTTATAACCAGCTGTCCACCATACCTTCGACCTTCCTTTGACACTATGGTTAAGAATAAGATTAAGCATCAAGAAAGATTTTTATATTATAAAAGCTGTTCTCTTGGAGAAAACAAACAAACAAACAAACTAGATAATAAAGTAAAGTCACTATGGTTAAGAATAAGATTAAGCATCAAGCAAGATTTTTATATTATAAATGCTGTTCTCTTGGAGAAAACAAACAAACCAACAAACTAGATAATAAAGTAAAGGCAACATCATTAGTATGGTTCTATATCCCAAGGAATTTAGATTTTAAAAAACTTCAAATGAAGTCACATTGATATGCTAAACAAAGCAGAGATTCATAATAAATTTGTAAGGCTTACCCTCCAATAGAATTCTAGATAGATGTAGATAGGTATACACAGTGCATATACATCCAGAACTCAACTGGCCCAAAGACAGTAAACATTATTTTTTTTTCCCCTTTAAGCATTCTTAAGTCCACACACGTGCATCACCTGTTGCTGGAGCTGGTAAGCCCTGTTTCTGTTGTCAGAAAGGTGATTAACAAAATCACTTCCAGGGTTTCCAGCTGCATCCGAGTTGGTGGTCAAGAAATAAACCTGCACATTCTGTAGAGGAATGTTTTATTTCTGCTACAGAGCTGGATGGAGGAAACAAGTCAATAGACTTGAAATAATTCTCAAAACTTATTTTCAGACAAGTTTGAGAACTCTGACCCTGCAGTAAAGAAAGAATTACCACAATATGTAGAATTATTTTTTTAATATTTTTTTCTTACAGTGAACAATGAACAGGAACCAAATTAAAAGTGTTCCTGTTGCTAAAAAAAAAAAGTGTTACAGAGCCAACCAAGCTTTCAAAAAAGTAACTTAAAGAGTTCTCTGCATTTTGTCATTTCTAACATGCATAACTAGCTATCTGCATGCAGATGCATATGTCTACATCCTTATTTCCTTTGTTACCATCTGAAATGCAAATATTACATTGATCTCTCAGGAGATCAAGACAAAAACAAATAAAAACCTCTCTGAAGACTGAGACAAATAGCTCAAATTCAGTGTGTCAAAGTAACAAAAATATTTTGCTCAGGAGTCATCATTCACAACTTGTTCTGACACTTCACATAAATAACATCTGAGTTGTCTAAAAATAAATTATATCCAACAACTAATTTCCGATTCTCTTACCAGCTTCACTTAAACAATTTACAACCATGCTCCTGTTTAAACCTACACAGCCTCTTACGCCAGAACAGAAACAGTTCCCAGGAAGGAGTATGGTCCTTACACCTCAAATAGCACAACATTAAGCAGTTGAGGCTTTACTGTCTCTAATCTCAAGTGAGGTCCCTGCAAGGGGTTAGGTTTTCATCCCAGTTTCCACCTATACTTGGAAAATGTACTTCCATAATGGATCTCACTAAGATCTCCTTTTAAGAACAAGGATTATAAATAAAATCATCAGCATTGGTGTAACAGTCTGCCTGCCCCCTTTATTTACATAACCATTTATACCCTTTAGATTGTGCCCATCCACCTAAGGGCAAGGGCTCCAGGCCTCAACCATCCTGATGGCCCTTGCTCCACCTGATCAATATTTTCCTTTTAATGGGGGCCCAAGATTTATGTACTGAGTGGAAGGGAGCAATTTCTGCCTTCGATTGCCAGGCCATGCTCCTGTTGACACAGCCCAGGATGCTGTTGGCTCTTGTTGCTGCCAGGGCCACTGCAGGCTCACTCTCAGCCCATTGCCCACCAGGGCCCCCAAGGGCTTTGCCTGCTGAGCTGCTACCCAACCAGGCACTCTCAGTCTCCGCTGTCTACAAACTCAGGTGAAAGACCTGCCATTTGACCTTGCTGAATTTCATAAAGTCACTGTCAGCCCATTCCTCAACAGCCCATTCCTCCAGCTTGTCTATGTTCCTCCAGACAGCAGGCTTGTCCTCAAGCATATCACTTGTTTCCCTCTCCCCAGAGTCTGGTCTCATCTGTTAAGAGGGTGCACTCCATCACCTCCTCCACATCACTGATAATGCTGTTTGAACAGGACAGGTCCTAGTACAGACCCCTGCGGTACTAGCTTGTCACTGGCCTCCAGGTAGAATACTGTACTCTACCCATTAACCATCACCCTCTAGGCCGAATCATGCCAACAGCATTTTATCTACCCAGCTGTCCACCTGATCAGAGCATAACATACTAACTTGGACACAGGAGTATTCTGGGAGATGGTATCAAAAGCTTTGCTGAAGTCAAGGTAAGTGTCATCCATTGCTAAACCCTTGTCCACAGATACACTTTTATCACAGAAGACAATCATATTGATCAAGTATGAGTTAGCCTTAGGAAGGTCATGCTTACTTTTCCTCATCTTCTCCTTAATGTGTTCAGAAATTATGTGAAACTTTCAGTCTGGGTGAAGAACACTAGTTTTAGAGATTAAAAACAGCACCAAAGCATTTACTGATAATTCATTCATGAAATATACAACATCTTCCTAAATTTGATCACAGAAAGGCAACTGAATGCTCACTGAAGCAGGAGACATGTATCTATAAGCAGTCTGAGTGCTGTCCGTGAGACGACACACGGTGGGGAGCACCCCAGCAATCTCAGTATACATTTGCAGAACTGTATTCTAAATCATTATTTTGAAAATATTATTGCAGTTTTCTTTTCAGGCAACTCTCCAGTCACATCAGGATGATGGGGTAGAGTGCACCCTCAGCAAAGCTGCAGAGGACACAAAACTGTGAGGAGAGTCTGATAGGCAAGAGAGTTGTGCTGCCATTTAGAGGGAACTCTGATGGCTGCAGAAATGGGCTGACAGAAACCTCATGAAGTTCAAAAAGGGAAATGCAAAGTCCTGACCCTGGGGAGGAACAACTCCATGCACCAGTATATGCTGGGGGCCACACAGCTGGAAAGCAGCTTGGCAGGAAAGGAACATGGGCATCCTGGTGGACACCGCATTGAACATGAGCCAGAAATGTGCCCCAGCAGCAAAGAAGGCTAATGGTGTCCTGGGCTGCATTATGAGTGTTGCCAGCCAGTCAAGGAAGGTGATCCTTCCCCTCTACTCAGCATCAGTAAGGCCACACCTGGAGTGCTGCATCCTGTTCTGGGCTCCTCAGTGCAAGAGACATGGATATATTGGAGAGAATCCAACAAAGGGCCACAACGATGATGAAGGGATCTCATTCATGTATACACACACCCAAAGGGAGAATCCAAACAAGACAGAGCCAGGCTCTTTTCAGCGGTGCCCAGGGACAGGACTGCATAGCTTATGCTATTATGCTGATGTTGCATAATGCACTAGTTAAACCTCACCACTTTGAAACTCATCCACATCAGGATGGATCTTTTCCTCAGTCTGAAATATATGCATGGCAGGAACAGTTCATAAAGAACTAATGTGACCACAGCTGGGATGCACATATGAAACATCTTGCAGAGAAATGTTAGCACAACCATAAAACTGACTGCCTCGACACACCAGGATTTTATTATTCCAATATGTATCATTTTACAGTATAAATGCCAAAAACAATTCTGAAAGACTAACGTGGCTTCTTCCTGCATAGCACTGAAAACATAATGCTGTAGCACGAAGATAGTGATGTAGAGATAATGAGAAATGAAAGCAGGCACAGGAGTAATGCAAAGTAACCTGGAAAATTTAAAAATATTTCAATCAAAACCAAAAGGGTTGGCTACAGTGCTAGGCAGAGCATCCTAAGAAGCAATGAAAAGAGTGGATAATAAAACAGTTATGGCTTTTACATCCTACACAACATTGTCAGGGTACAGCTGAGATGTTCAACAGAAAGATTTATAAGCTTCCTGCAAAGTCAAGAACCACGGACAGATTCATAATGTGTTAGGCACCACAAAAATACAGAGTAGCAGAGAATTCCTCACCAAAACAACTTTCAATTTAAATAGCTGAGCCCGTGAAAAGAGAAAAGAGATATGAGTGCATCTCAACACAGTTTCAGCTGCTTGATTTATTTTTTAATAGAAGAGTGCTAAACTACAAGGACTGATATTCTATCAACCGATGACTTTCTAATGCTGTTCAGTAAATTTACTCTTGTAAAACCATGCTGCTACAAACGCTCTTTAATACTTTCATAACACCATTCTACGTACCCTAAAGGAATTAATTGCTAAGAAAAAAACAGCTGTTAATAATGGTCACAGGATGTGGAGACAGTGGATATTCCTGCTTAACCCTGACCTCTTGATATTCTTTAGATAAATTGCTACATACACACTGGAATCAACTATTTAGGAGAGAAAACTGATTCAGAAGTCAAAAACAAATTTGAAAATGTAACCCACCGGGCTCATTCTTATAACTTCATATACACTACACAGATTTTCACAGAATCACAGAATGTTGGGGATTGGAAGGGACCTCAAGGATCATCTAGTCCAATCCCCCTGCCGGAGCAGGAACCTAAACAAAATCACACAGGAAGGCGTCCAGGCGGGTCTTGAATGTCTCCAGAGAAGGAGACTCCACAACCTCCCTGGGCAGCCTGTTCCAGTGCTCCGTCACCCTTACCGTAAAGAAGTTTTTTCTCAAGTTTAAGCGGAACCTCCTGTGTTCCAGCTTACACCCATTGCTCCTTGTCCTACCATTGGGCATCACTGAGAAGAGCCTGGCTCCATCCTCCTGACATTTGCCCTTAGCATATTTGTAAACATTAATTAGGTCTCCCTTCAGTCTCCTCTTTTCCAATTTCTCCTCTTTTCCAATGCAATTTTATTGCATTCTTGTCCTTCACCTCTTCACATCTCATTTGTTTTTTGATACTGGAAGCTCTCCTTAACAGTGACAATTAACATTTTTAATATACATTTAGTGCAAGGAGATCCTCACATACTACCTGGATAGCACTATTGAAATAAAAAACATGAATATAAAAAAGCTTCTTTTGATCAAATGTCTCTAAACATCCCAGTCATTGTCTTATGGCAATACCTATGAACAAATTCCTTAAATAGTTTTTTTTAAAGGCAACTGAACTAATGAAAAATATTCATCAATTCACTGGACTGGTAACTGAATTCCTCTAGTTTTAACTGTATTTGCCTACTTAACCACAATTAAATACACTTATTCAAACAATCGTTCTGAGTGCGTAGCCTAAAACATAAAACTAATAGCAAAGGTTTCAGAAAACAAGAACTTCACCGGCAGCCTGAAACTTCACCAGTCTTCAACCAACCACTAATAATGCACCGTGGACAAATTTGTCTTTCCCTCCCCCACTATACTACTTTTTAATTCCTGTTTACGGAAGTAAAATCAGGAAGTCTCAGCAAATACAGACAAAGCTGTACCAAAGAGATCTTTTTCACTAAAGAGGTCCATCTCATCTCAGAAATCTTCATGAACACATTATAAGACCCGCTTCAAGTTTCTGTGACACCACCACACTCAGTTGATGTTCCCTGGAGAGAAGTCCTTTTTGAGGCTTTTTATTCCCTTATCATTTTAATTACACTGTTAAATATGCAAAATAAAGTCTTCATAAATTAACTTGCTGCTTCAGTTTTTCTATACTTATGCTAAAAACTAACATTTATTTTAGGTCTCAGACATTATATCTATTAATAAATTAATATTTAAACCTGAGACTAGTTAGCCCTCCTTTTGCCTTTCAGAAATTATGTGCATATTGTTTATTAATAATCACAGGTTTTGAAAATTTCAGCTGTCCCACAAACTGGAATAATCAGGTTGCAATAGTACATATCCTTTTCACTATAATATTTTTTATTGAAAAAAAAAAAAAATTTAAGTTTGAGTGTTTTTTGACATGCCCCCAAGACAACTTTTAAGGAAAGACTGTGGTTTTTCTACATTCAAAAAGGCAGGGAAAACATGCACATTGCATAGGAAGCAAGTCCCAAACTCTTAGAAGGCACCTATCTCAGGACTACCGAGGTACCTAAACTCCTGAGACACTAAGAAGACCTAGCTAGCTTTATTTATCCCCTTCCTCATAACCATCACTTTTCCCCTTTCAATATCCTAGCTTTTTCAGGTGCTTTAACTCTCATTTAGAGTCATATGGGAAACTTGAGACAGTAGAGCTGTTAATTCCACTGCTGAGTCATAAAACATCATGAGGATGAACAGTGGTTCAGCTAGATTCCTACATGCAATTTATTCTTTCATTCCTGCAAAACAAGGGATCTTAGCCAGTTCTGAAAGAGCTCCCATAGGCAATCCAGTTATTTGTAAGATTCATAAATCTTCTGTTAGCCCAAATGTCGTTCTACATTTTCTGTGCAGAACACCAGATAAACAACCTCTCCAGGTATTTTGAAGGATCCAAGAATGGGTCAGCTAATTCACTGTCATACCCACACCCCAATACTGCTGTAAATACCCACACCAAAACACTGTCTGGAACAAATTTTAGCAGTATTCAGCCACAAGCAAAACACTGTGTGGCCAGGTATGACCCTCATAACAGGCCTCCTCAGAATAATTTTATTGAAGCTCACTATATGTTTGAAGAACTTGAAAAAAACCCCAAACAATTATTTCTAAAAGAAAAAAAAAAAAAAAAAGAAAGAAAACAAAAAAGAGCATCAGGTCACCAAGAGAATAAGTAAAACAGTATGAAATTTTATTGCTGAAGCCATTATAATAATTTCATTTTCCCCCATAAAATTACCCAGTAGCATCTAACCTCATTCAAATAACCATGTAGGACAGACAGTAATTAGAGTGTCCCAGTAAAAATGCTGCTTTGATTAACCCATGACACAACAATAAAAGATGCACAGAAACTATCCGAACCACCATCCTTCACCTCTACAGTTACATTCAAACTGCAATGAAAAACCTAACAAAATATATGGTAAGTTACACACACCTCCTAATACAGAGGCTATCAGTCAATAAGAAGGTGCAGCATGTGAGTGAAAGCCAATAGGTAGAACAACAGGAGACAGATACAAGATAGTCTCCACTGTCATTTGCTACCTGGGCACCCTTGCTACTTTCCAAACAGAAAGATTAAAATGAAACTGATGTTTTTTAAAGCTGTAGATGAAGAGAAAGACTGTGAGAAGAAGAATATAAGAACTTGAAGGCAAAACTGACAGAAGAAAAACATAAATTCTGGAAAGTGAGAAGTGCAGAAATGTAGATGAGGAAAAGAACAGCAAGAAAAAAAGAAAAGGACAAGGCAAGAGAGATGCTAAGCTGCAGAAAGATAAAACCTGGGATTCTGGAAAGTATGAAGGAACTGAGAAAAGCGTTGGCAATATCAGTTGTGGCATACCACTTGCGCATTTTCTACTCCAGTTCATACTGGAGTTCTAGCATGATCAGGACAGCAGTGAGATTTTGTTCAGGCCACGACAGTCCACTATTAGCCTGATCTATGCAATTTGCTCTTTATACAGTGGCTTCAAAGATTCCCTTCTATCTGCTTCTGCTCCATTCCAGGGCTTAAGCCCCCTGACAGTGTTTCAAACCACAAATGTAATTGTTTACCTTTCTCTTTCAGGAGAAAAAAAGCCTACCCACAATGCTCAAAGAATCCCTTCTAAGACGTAAAGCATCCTCAGGTTACTGCATTGAACTGATCTGACCAAGCACCTCGCCAATCTTTCAACAGAAAAAGGAGGTTGAAAGTCAAGTTGTAAGACTAGTGTGAATAGCACAGGTTATCTATTAAAACATCACCCAGCTCTGTTTCAGCTAAAAAACAGGACATGGAAGCTAATCATGCCAGCCAGAACAACTGATAGCACAACTAATCAAGAGTGAAGTTTCAGAACTAAGCAAAGTAGGTTGCTTTTTTGACCAAAACAAGAACAGGGAAATACTGTTCTGCTCCATACCAACAAGCTGGCATCGCAGGAAAATAAGTCTCCTTGATTAAGGAAGGCATTCTATCCTTGAAAATACTTTTGTCCTGAGTCAGAAGTAATCTATATCTCTCAGCAGGGAAAAACATTACTAAGTTGACCTTGAAAATACTTTTGTCCTGAGTCAGAAGTCATCTATATCTCTCAGTAGGGAAAAACATTAAGTTGCTTCCCATTCCCTGTATCTATTCACCTAATCACAGATGGTCCGTGCTTTTGAGGTTCTCACAAACAACCTAGACATCTTAACAATTGCCCTTATGATGTACACAAATAGCAAGTGAAAGTTAAAAGGAGATTTCTCAACCCAAGACTGACATGCAGCCTTCTAAAAAGATACATAGATGTTTAAAAAGGTTATTCTAGACCTTCAAAGTTCCCCGGATCCAGAGTTTGGGAAAAAGAGCAAAAAAAAAAAAACCCAAAAAACCCAAAAACCAAAACAAACAACAAAACTCAGCCCTAATCAGTGTTCTCTAGTTGCCAAATGTTCACAAAACATCTTTTACACAGAAGAAGAGAACATCAATAAGTATCTACCCACCAATAAACACCTGTGAAGATACCATTCAAGTGTGAGGTGGTTAGGAGAACCACCTTGTTGACATTCTTCATATCAACAACTACAACTGTCTTTTTCAAGTAACACTGAAAGAATCACATCAAGCAAGACCAGAGTACGCATGTTAAATCTGAAAGAGAGTGCATTTCATAATCTGACTAACCATTCCAAAAAGCTACACTATGCTTCTAAAAAAAAAAAAAAAATTTTCACTAGAACTCTGTAAGAAGCAGGAGCTTCAGCATCTATGCATCCAGCATCTGCTTCATTTCTATTTCCTAAACTTAACTCCAATTCTGATAGCACAAATTCATACAGCTCATCACAAGACAGATTAATCAGTTTGACTGCAGCTGCTGAACGCCTTTATGCCCAGGATTCATTGAACCTAGCATCTGAATTACTAACATGGATTATATGGGAAAGCATGAAGCAACACAGTGGAAAGATCTGAACAAAATAATCACTAAATAATTTAAGAAAAATGTTAAGTAGAAAAAGATGGTCAAGTAGATGTCTGAAAATGAGACCTGTGCCATCTTTGACCTCCTTCAAAAAGATGCATTAGCAAGTGTCTAACAGATGTGATAACTATTTGAATGATACAGATTGTTTACAGAACCAAATATCTTGCAATCCTATGTTTTAAAAATTACTGCATCCCTTATTTATATTATTCTGGATACATTTTTATGTAATAATTCTCATTTAAATTAGTTTTTTTCTAAAGCAATAAGCTATTCATCTTCTCTCTTCATTCTTTCAGTGCTGTATTTTCTCCTATTCTCCCTTCCATTTTTTGTGTTTCATCAAAACCATCTAAGCCATCCTCATCTCATTTCCTTGATCTCCATTCTTCTCTATCAGTTACACACTCTCCATACCTGACCTACTTCAACTTATAGAGGAATGAATAGTCATTTTCAAGCTATATATTCATTTTCAAGGGAATGAGGCTTCTGTGACCTGATCTTATTTTTCTGTCCATTTGTTACTTTCCTGATAGCCATTTTGCAGCCAAATGTAAGTCTTGGAGATATCAAGTTCCTGTGAACTTGGTAAAAACAGTCTCTGCTGAGGGAAATTACTAATCCTACTAATTTAGTAACCAGTCTAGCCAGCCATTTAGAAAGGAGCTAATATAGGTAAATTGAGAATATGGAATGGTGGAAGGTGGGAAATATGGAACATAAATCCATATAAAACCAGGCTTCATTACTCATGCAGTAATTACTTTTCATTCTTTATCATAATGTTTTTATCCAAAGTAAACAAAAAACCCCTCAAACCCTCATTTCTATGCCTTCATAGCATTGCATGGGAAGAGAAAAGATGGTAAGGCTAAAACCAAAATTCATGGAATCTGTATCTGAGAGTTCTCTGGAGTTTTTTTTCAGGCTTCCATTTCATGGAACATTTCTACAATGTTGGGATTTTTAAATCATTAACACAGAGTTATCACTCAGTTACTTGCCCATAAATTTTTAATCTAAATTTCCACTACATACCACGAAATGTAAAACAATAGTTATTTTCTATTTAAGTAACAACTCTGTTGCTTCTGCTATAATAGCTTTAATTTGATCTTTCTGATGCATCTCACTCAATCCAGTAATTTAGATTTAACTTCTTTTTTCCCCAGAAGAGTGACTACAGTTGCAATGCTTGGGATAAAGGTAAAACATTATCTCTCAATATCAGCTGATTAAGATTATATCATACAGCTTCAGGCTTTTTGTCACATACAAAAACCAAGAAAAATAAAAACTGCAAATTTATATAGACTGAGTCATCATGTAAACAGAGGCTGAGATTCAGAAATCTTTCCTTTATAGATAAACTTGATTTTTATAATCTATTACTCCATTTTCTGGCAAATGCCACTATTAAAATCTTCCAGCACGTCCAATCAACATGTCTTGCATATCCAAGCTAAAACTAATGAAAATCTTACACTAAAATAAGAACAACTCGCAATGTCCAAAGACACTAAAAAGGTTAATCATTTGCCTTTTAGTTCTATTTGTACCCAACCAAATTCATTCTCCATTTCCATTAAGTTTAATGGCCCTTGTGCACAAGCGACATGTTACTTAGAGCTATAGTAAGCCAATAACATTTGATAGGTTAGCACAGGACAATAACATACAAAGTAGCCTAGAAACTGTCACAAAAGATATGCATTTTTTATTTATGTCAATGGAAGTCTCTTCAATGAAAAACACCAAATTAAGCCTCATATTTGAGACAGACTTTTTTTGACACACAAGGAGCTACATTTAATTGCTACATTGAACCTTTTAAC
The DNA here is from genome assembly GCF_000700745.2 of Antrostomus carolinensis. NCBI lineage: Eukaryota > Metazoa > Chordata > Aves > Caprimulgiformes > Caprimulgidae > Antrostomus > Antrostomus carolinensis. The sequence continues at coordinate 48,347 of NW_010311297.1, read as the reverse complement.
ACAGGTGTTAGCCCAAGAATCACTACTTACAGTCATTTTTAAATGCACAAAAAATAAAGTTTAGCTATAGACCAAGAAATATATTTCACTCTTAAATAGCTCCTGATAAGCTTAAAAAAAATCAGGAAAGTAACCTGGGAAAATGAGTCTGCTTCCATTAACTGATAACAAATTTTTTTCATTGTACTGATCACCAGAGCATCAAAATGAGTCAGCAGCATGAAAAAATTATCAGCATTAAGAGTTTATAAATATTCCATATCTATTTAGTGTATACTCATCCAAGAACCGACTCTTTGGTTTCTTGTATTCAATATGATACACAAGACATTTGCATTTCTCACTTAGACCAACAGCTTTACAGACATGTTGAATCCTTCGCATGCTTATCAACTGAAAAACAGCAGTCATCTTTGTGCAGGGCAGAATAAATAATCAAAGCCTGTAAATCATTCACTTCAGAGTTCTGAATATTGCTGAATAATCAAGTCGTCGTTCTCTCCTTTCTGCTTACTGCGTATTACTAATGTATCTGAGACACAGTGTTTACTCTAAACACTTTGAAATTTGATAGTCTTAGACTAAGAGTCACACAAAGATTTTTCTCCCAAATCACTAAGGCAGTTTTTTGTTCAACGGCAGATATGATGCAGCCAGAAAATCATGAAGTTGGCCTAAGAACCATACAAGGCACAAATGAGCCCTTCTTGACTGAAGCTTTGATTTCCTAATGTAATGTTGAGTAACACTCACTCCAAGTCAGAAATTAATTTGGCATCACTGTAATCATTGAAATGCCTGTAGAGATCTCCTCATTTACATCCTCTATATAGGCAGGGACCAGAGAGAGAAGACATTAAATACAGATTCCTAGAAATACCAAGGAGCTTTGCACATCACAGAACAAGACAATAAAAAAAGCATAACCAAACTTGTCAACTGAGTAAAACTGTATTGACTAAAATTTCAATTCATTTTTTGAGATCAATAACTAGCAGAGTTGTAGATCTGTTATGAATCTTTATAAAACTTGGTTTGGTAGTTGAAGGGCCAGAGTGAAGACTCATAACCCAGTGTTATAGGTGGTAAACAAAACGTGCTTGTTTACTAGTTCTCTCAGTTTTCCTACTCTGAGCACTCTTTGCATTTGCTTACAGAAAACCACTGTAAACTCCCTTTCACAGAAGCTCAACAACTTACTGCTCAATAACAAAATCTATGTTCTCTGATATTCTTTGGAGCTCTGTTTTTGCAGAAAGCTTTGCATGAGCAGGTTTCTCACAGTTTCTAGATTTCTCAGGTAAAATTTTCTAGAGTAGAATGAAATCATTTTAGAGAGAGACTATTGCTTAGCTTTTGTCATCATTTATGTTCCTCAAGGGGGAATTGGTAAAGCAGATACTAAACAGCTAGCATGCAGGATTCAGGAAACTGGAAAAAGGCACTCAGTGGTTGTATTGTAGTGCCTTGAAGAAAATTAAATGAAAGATCTAAATCTTTAAAAGCTACTGGAAGTTCAAAACTAGGAATGTATTTACATTAGACAACACAGGAAAAAGGAGAGATTAATATATATTTTTATAAATGGTAAGACCACAGCAAAAAGAAATTACGTTACTTGTCAAATATCCTAAGTAGTATGTGGCAGAAAGGACTTGGTAAGGCACTTGACTAATGCAAATCACAATCTCTTCCTTTATACTACCGCATTTGTCATGTCATTGAGTTATAAAAGCATTGAGTCTCTCAATTATATAATTTTAGATAGTTCAAAGTCTTTAATTTATTTAAAGATCAGCACTTCTGCATTACCACTAAATATTTTATTTCTTTAGAAGTTTGCCGATGCATACAGGATTCACAATATTTTAAGAACACATATGGTGAAAGCTCAAAACTTCATCACAACAGCAATTTCCTCAGTACTTTGCTGAATCATCAGCTTGCTTATTCGTGTTGGTTCTGACATTAATTTAGGTGACAATGTCATAAAGATTAAATTAATAAAGAATACAGGAGGGAGGGGAAATATGAGTCTTGACTTCCACCTTTATTTTGATCTTTTCCCAATACTGAAAAAAGATTGGTATTTTATTATAGTGCATTAAGGTCAGAAAGCTACTTAACACTATGATGCTTTAAGTAAAACAAGTTACAATCTTATTAAATATTTGACAACTACTGAAGTCACAGAAAAAAAATATAGTTAAATTTATCTTTTGTAATAAGCATAGTAAGTCATTTCTGAAATAAGAAAGGTTCCATATATTAGCTTTTCAATTACTCCAAGTAATTGCCCCACGAAAATATCTACATTTTGAAATGTTTCATTACTGCAAGCAAATGTAATTAGGTAAAACAACAAAGATCTTTAAGGTTTAACTTCAAAACAGCTATATCAATCATGATAATACTTTTTAGATCTAGACACACACATACCCAGTAACATATGCATTAACCACTTCATATACATTTTGATTGTCCAGTAGAAGGGGAAATTTACACGTGACTAGGTAGACACTCCAGTAACACAAACTGCTGACAGTACTTCTAAGATCTAAAAATCACATTTTCCTCTAGTCAATCCATTATTTAAAACATCATTAAGCTCTTAGCCAAAAAAAAAAAAAATGATAGCATAAAGAGATTTCTCTAAAATCAACAAAACACTGTAGCTGGTAATTAGAAATTAATTACTTCCACAGGCTTTTTAAAGTGCAACATTTGTTGCCATCATATTGCAAATAGTTCAACACTAACAAATGGAAAACTAAAAGTCACATTGCTGTGCTTATAATCCAAATTTCTTTTTTTTTCTCCTCAACTTTAACTCAATTTTCCCTATAGGGAGAAGCAGACAGAAAAGAATCACACTTTCTAAATTTATTAAAGAAACTGAAATTTCAAAGAGAAATCTCTCAAAACTTTGACAAAAAAAGTAATAATTCAACTTTTGCTTTTAGTGCTAAAATAATGAACCAGTTTACTGGTAAATGATAAAGAGATGCCACTTACTCCTTAAATTCAAAATAGATTCTCCCCTTGCAGTAAAGCCAGTTAAGCCCTTTTTCCTTAAGAAATTTGTAATCTTCCAAGCACAGCACTATCGTGAACTTCAAAGTCTAGGTAACATGTCAGTAAATGCACCACAAATGCCAGATATGACAATACAGTATGGATTAGTATTTAGTGGTAGTGTTTGACCACATGCCCAAAGAGTGGTGTTACAGTTTTGTCATTTGCAGACCAAGTAACTTAATAAAACTGGCAATACGGGGTTTTTAGCTGGATGGAGAAGTCACAATGCACACTTACAGCACGAGCACTATACTGTAACCAAGTGGTGATAAATTACCACTTACTGTTTTTCTCATCTGGAAAGTTTGACTAGTGTTCTCTGTAAACACTTGCAAGTCTTAAGCTACAAGACAAAGCAAAGTACAGTTCCAACTCACAGCACACTGCACTGCTGATCTAAGTAATGTGACTACAGTTTAAACAGAATATTGCTCAGGCAACTGGATAAATACCTCACATATGGTTCAAATGGAACAAAGAATTAATTGCATGATCTTCAAATGGTATCATTGTAAGCATTTATAATACTGGCAGCCTCTTTTCTTCATGAAGTTTAGGCCAAATGAACAATTTCCCTCACATCACCTGATTTCAAAGATTGATATAGATTATTTTAATGTTTAACATGGTTATTTTAGGCTGCTTCACATTAAGACCTTCCAGTACTTTACTAATTCAATTTCTGGCTGCTTTTCTTCTTATATGTTATCTTTCATATTCTGTCTTCGAAGAGAAGAGAAAATGATCTGAACTAATTCCTCCTAAAGACTTATTTGTTAAATTAAATTTTATAAATAAAAATCCTACCTTTTTAAAAATGAAATAAACTTGCAAAACAACCATATAGCACCAGCACCTCCAGTTCACAAGCTACAATGTTGATTAGTGTCAAAAGCATTTGCAGGGTGATCGCACAGGTAGAACAGTAGGGGAGGAAGAACGGTGTGAATGACAGAATACATGAAACATTTCATAATAACATTTACCAAAAGCAAAGAGCACCTGATTTCCCTGCATCCTTAGCACTGTAATGAGATTCATTACACAATAAGTAAAACACTTCCAGAACTATACAGTTAGTCAAGTCATGGGCAAAAGAGGAGGACATGAATCAAGAATAGGACGACATTTTAGCACTGTCAATTGAATCTCCTGCTTTTTCCCAGATGCCACTGGTCCATCCTGCCTATCCTACCACTACAGCCCAACTTCTTCCATTCTTCTTAAAGTAAAGATGACATATGCCATAGCTCAAAGTACTTCCTTTCATTTGGCTCCTTCCTGTCCAGCATTTACGGTTTCAATTAGATTGCGCTTCAAGTACAAGGGCTAGAAACTAATATAATACATCCCTGAAAACAGATACCTGAAAGAAGAGAGCAACAAGAGCAGTAGTAAATGTTGCAACAGTAATTCCTCCTGCTCTTTGTGTCTGGAGGAGACAAAGACAGCCGATGGAATCAAAGACTATTTTTCTTTCTTTTTTTTCTCAGTGCCTAGGAGAAGAACCAAGTTGAACAACAGCAAAGCCTTCCTCTTTTTCAGCACAGAAAACAGAATATGCTCAGTTGCTAATAATGAACAGGCACAAACACCTCCAGAGATATTAAAGGGCTGACATTAAAGGTAAATTAGCAGAGCATCTTCTAAAAGATGATGCCACATGGGTGCCACAGCATCACTAATCAGCTGCTCTATTCATTTTCTTCAATTTAAAGCAACTGCAACTTGAAAATTATCCCAGAGTATTATAAAATATTACATAGAAAAATAAAATATATCAGTTATTTTAAAAAATATTATTTTCAAGTACTCTTTAATACAAGAATAAAATACTATCTTATGACTTTCCCACCTCAAGTTACAATTAAGAGTAAAGTAAACTATACAAAATGTTGTTGTTTCCAGCAACATCAACAGAAACTCATGGTCCCTTTCAGGTAAGATTTCTTTCCTCCCAGGAAACTGAAACCTAAAAACTAAAATTAAACACTCTAGTTGATGATAAAATTTGCACAGGAATATGAAGAGTGGTCCTAAGACATTCCATACTCTAAGTCATTGTGAGACCCATAACAGGTGAGTACAGGTGTTACACAGCAATGACGCCCATCAAAGCTACACTGTCACCTAATGAAAGTTGCTACGTAAAACATTCAAAGAGAAAAGGGGAGTAAGGTGACCGATAAGCTGTTAAATGTGCTACTATACATTAAAACACTAGTGCAGTAGTTCTCTTGCTGTAGCTACTGGGAAGTCTATTAAGCAATTTAAATAACACAAGCCTACATTTTCTATACAGTGTTATGCCATTCGTCTACAGATAGATGCCTGTATAAAATGAGGTAGTAGTGTAAACTTCAACTATAATTTCATTGCATGAGGAAATATAGCACAAGTTTATAACACACATTCTTCACTGTTTTGAAACCATTTTTTTTTCACAGCCCTAAATTCCTTCCACAAGAGTTTTTCCTCCGGGTGTTGGATGACATCTTTTTCTTTCTTTTCCATCCTTAATTTCACTTTTTACACAGCTTTGCTTCAATACGCTCCTAACCTTGCTTTGGCTTCACTTTTTCCAACATAGGTACAAATGCCCTAAATAAATGCAGAGGACTATACAGGTATTTTATTGTAATTTCAGGTTTCAGCAATGCCATACATAGTCATTATATCCCACCAGAAAATAATTTAATGCAGACACTTCCCAATCATTAAGCTAACAATTCTCCAGCTAGTAAATCAAACTTGTACAAGTGGTATCCATAATCCATGAGCACCTGCCAACGCAGTTAAGCAAACCAATTCAGTCTTGCTGTTCTATCACAATACATTATGATTAATAGGGCAAGGTAACAAATAGCTCAGCCAGCAGATTAGACCTAATGCTTTGAGATATGGATGAATAATTTTAGCAAATGTAACTCCCCAAGCAAAATCCACACAAAGAACAAAAAAATAATCCACTTTAGGTTGACATTCAATAGGGGAAAGCCTGAGCAATTAAATTCTGGCAAATTTACAAAGAACTAAATTTTTCACGGTTTTTTAGACAGTTTTAAGTACAGACAGAACTACTACATTCCCTTTTAATTTAAAACAAAACCTATATGCAGTTGTGCTGGGAGCAAAATTTCAAGCAGAACAGACAGAGCACAAGGTAAGATTTGTCCCTTGAAGTTCTGTCCTGTACTATCTGCAAAAGGATATTCTGCACAACAGGCAGCTTCTTGGTTCTGCAGGGTTAGTTCTATATAACAATTGAAATGAAATCAGAGACATGGGGGAAAAAATTGCTAAAATACTCTGCTGGAATGTAGTACCACAGACAAATGTGTAATTAATTTTTTTAATTTTATTACTTGCTTTTATGTTAAAAAAAGCATTCAGGAAGTTATACACATCAGTTTAAGATTCTCAGAAATGCACATCAAATGAAACAATTTCTGAATACCAGTAATAACAGTTTTAAATATCAAAAGCATATTTTGCAAACATAAAGAGCTAGGGAAAAAAATTAGTCTGATTTGTTTCTGGTGGGGAAAAAAAAAATCCTGATCTGTTTTTTCCATGTGTTAAACCACTACATAGTTATGCAATAATTTAAGTACATGCATCTCATTCTAGGACATTTTTCATTACATTACAGGAGAGTATTTTTTTTTTTGTTTGCTTATATCCACATGCAAAAGTAAAATGTCCATCAAGCCCATGCAAATTCTGTCCTACTCTATCATATTATTAAGTCAAATTTTATAATAAATTTCAGAAAAGTGCAAGTTACATACAAAGCACAAACAAGTAAATTTCAAGGTTTGCAGATCAGTTCAATCTCTATCTGATAAAAATAGTAATAAAGAATTTATTAACATATATTCAGAAAATCAAACATTTCAATATGGTTCAGTGTTAATATGTGTCAGAGCCTTCAAAAGGTACATAACAAGAAAATATAACACGGTATAAAGCACAAGAAAAATAATCATTTTCTATCATAATGAGTCAGTTAGATAACCAAACATTTGGGATTTCATGCACTAATTCAGCTCACCAGATTTGCAGGGGAAAATAGTCAAACAGGCTAAAAAATTTCAAGAGACTTGCACTTTTTTGTACTTTTAGTAGTACTTCAGAGCAGCTTACCAGAAAATGTTACCATATAATTTAGTTTATTTAGAAGAAAACCTTCGATTTTGGTGAGCATTGTTGCATGGCAGAACAAAAACCAAAGCAGTCCATAAGTTCAGGCTCTTCAGAACAAAGAAAAGATAGGAAGGAAAATAATGGTTTGTCCAATCCTATATTAGTAGCATTGGGAAAGGTAACAGCATAGTTAAAACTAAGTCTAATCAGTGTTTAGCCTATTGTCCTAGGTACAGCTCTAACAACTTTGGTAAATATCTTAATGATTAAATATCTTAAAAAAAACCCAAAGATCTTACTATTTAAAAAAATAAATTAAAAAGAAAAATCAAATAACATTTTCATTTAGAAATCTCTGCAGTCTACAGAGTCTTTACAGTCTGTGTTTGTATTACAAGTATTTCAGATTGCCTTCACAGAAAGCTCACTGTCAAAAGAAAAATATTTACAGTAAGCCAAATACAATGCATTATGCTATTAATAAATGCATGTTATTACATAAGAATTCAGTAAAAAGCAGATTAAATCTTAGCATCATAAATTTTAACATTATCTTAAAAATTACAAAATTATTGCAGACATACTTAAAACTGCATTCTCTTGAGGTAAAGGTTAATAACACACAAATAAGAATCTATAGCATCTGAATCCTAAAAAAATAGCTGGCTCAACTAAGTGATAATAGCAGGATAAATAGCTACAGACATTTAAAGAAAGGCAATACTGTAGAGAAGTAATAATTATCTCTATGGAAGAATGATTCATATATGATTACCATTGTGGAACTTCATCCCAACTTCCATTAGAACTCAATCAGCACCAGTTGCAATGGAAAAAAAATAAAAACACATATTGGAGCTATAAAATAGCTTCTAACTATAGACTACACACCACTACTCATTTATTTGCACAAGTGCCTTTAAATTTGAAGCTTGTAATATGGAATGCGTGCAAAAGGGAAAAGGTTTTCTGAGGAATTCATGGACCATATCATCAGCACTATACGCCTCAATGTTAACAGACACTACACACAGATGCCTTTTCTCTATTTAATCAAGGTTTTCAATAATCAGACTCTTTCTCAAGTACCACTTATCAATACATATGTGAAAACCAGACACAGGAATTTAAAGACTGAGAACTACTTTTATACTGGGAGGGAAAAAGGAGAAAACAGAACTATATATACACAAACGCCTCAGCGCTGAGGCACTTCCCTGAAACAACAAGATGCATAGGAACAAACAAGGCTTCCATTTCAAGCTTTCTTGAAATATAGCAGAGCAAGAGATGTGAATAACTGGTTCCTAAAACAGTTATATATATTCTCATAACTTTAAAATTACTGCTTGCAAGTATGGTTCCAGTGTTCTGCTTCTGAAAGCCAAGCAACAGCCCACGGCATGCTCTAGCAACCTGAAACTACAAGACTAAAAAAAAGACACAAGTTTCTTATGGAAACAGTGACAAAGTTAACTGTCATCATGCAAGCAGTACAATTTTAATCACATTTTATAGGTACGAGGTCCATTCAGTAAGAAATCCAAGAAGCAATATGTAAAATGGCAAAAAATCAAGAACAGATAGCCAAGAAACATAAATCTGATCCCAGGATACCTGCATTACAATTGTACAGTTCAATGCCTGGTGAGAATAGTTAATGTATAAAAAACCCACACCAGGCTCGCTGATCTTGATTTTCCTTTATTCACAGTCCAATCAGATGAAGTAAACTTAAAGTAATGGGAGCAACAAGCTGATAGACCACTAGGTCTGCCAGGACATGCTGCCTATTAAGTACAGGACACCAAGGATCTACTGCTGACAATTATCCAATCACTTCGATGACAACAGCTGACAAAAATGCCACCTGTGCATTACGGAGAAAGTTCTAGCAAGCTCTGTAGAAACAGCTCCCATCAAACAGCCTCAATGGAAAACAGGCGGGGTGTTTGCCCTAATCTGCTCTCCAGTGCTGTATTACCCACTGGTTCCCACTAGGGCTGCTTTCTCTTTTGCTCAGATTTGTTCTTTCCAATGAAAGGGCAGATGTTTTTTCAGCCTGCCAAGCATTGATGTTGACCTCCTTGGGGAGGTCTGCAAAACCTTTCCTATAGAAGAGCAAAGTAACACCAAGTGCCCAGAAGAACATACACCCCTTCACCTGTCTGTAGTACAGTGTCCTAAAGAAGCAAGTTCAGAATTATTATCTGATGTCAATCCAAAAACTATGTTTCTGCAAAGACACCACTGTTTTTTTGCAAAATTCAGTTATCCAAGCTCACAGTAACCCCCAAGCCCTTAATACTGCAGTCCAGTTTACAGTTCTTTTATTACTAAGTCATGAAGGAATAATTCTCAGCATTTCTTTGCACTACAGTAGCAACAGTTCAGAGAAAGTTAGGATATGACTAATTAGGTAATAAATGCAAATCTTCATCATTAAGGTCCCTTCCAACCTATACCATTCTATGATTCTGGAATTCTATGATTGTGTATGGCAAATACTTGCCTTCTAAATAATACAGAAGCACAAAACTGTCCATTTGCAAATTTTCACTTGCAAAAGTGAAAATGGCAGCTTGATACTAATCAGTTTAAAGTTTAACTAACATGCTCAGCTCAATTATGGGTGAATAAAATACAGTAATTTGCACATTCTCTTAAGAGTACTTAATCCTGAGCTAGATTTCCCACTTCCAGTAACACATGCATTTCAATATGAAAAAACACTACAACCACAGAATTTTACCCTGAATGTGACCAGTGAAGCACTGGGAACTGTGCCACTGCCTTTTAAATCAATACCACACCACCCAAAATTTCATAGACAGAAAAATCCACATAGCCTAACTTCTCCAAGGCTTCCAAGCAAATTTGTTAAGTATAATGAAGAGGGGGAAAAAAAGTTTTGTCTGAAAACTTACTTTCTGAAAGGGAGAAAAGGTATCTTTAAACAGTTTTGTAGGTTATAAAGTAAAAAATTTTATAGATATTTCATATATATCTCACATTTCAGTTTCTTGAGCAGCACCCTTCATGTTAGCTTAGCCTTCCAATAGTAACACAGCTGATCAATTGAGTAGTAGGAAAGTGTAACCTGCCTGGATAGGAACTGGCAGATTTGCTGTGGCTGCATTAGATGCACATGCACCAGCTGGAGAGTCAGCAGAGCATGGTTAAGGCAGAGGTTTGGTAATGTATGTTGAGAAGCACACTAAGTTCATGTTTACAGTTGAATGTCTAAATGGGAGAGATCACTCCTGATCCCAGCTTTTTCATCAATGAATTAAACAGAAGTAGGATGCTGATGTTAGAATAAGCACAGGGAACACATACTCTCCCTCAAAAAAAAAGTAATCTGCTCTATCCACATTTAACTACTCTTTCTTTGAATCATAACCACTGTATCACTCATACTCCAGCCCTGGGGAATAAAGCAAGAGCTTTAGTCAGAAATCAGTGAAGACTGTTAAAGTAAACAAGAGTCTTACCAAATTTTTCACTGGCCCATGAAATGACATAATACCTTGAGAATGTATATATAGACAAGAGGCTCAGAAATTTAAAGACAGACTTTGCTGTTACATTTCCCAAGGAAGCAGCAAAGGCAGCACATACTCTGAACAAGTTTGTGTCTCTTTTCTAACACATAACAACACAACTTTTTATGCTGATCTATTCAGCTACATATTGGGAGTTGATGTGGGGTTCACTTTCAATCCTCTAGAGGTAAAGCACAAAGAATTGCATTGACTCTCATTCCGAAGCACTATACTGGAGCTCTATGTGCATACAAGCTGTACAATCTATTCCATTCAATCTATTCCATTTTTCTTGTGAAAGGCTTTAGAAATATTACAGATCAGTGATATATTAAAAACAGTCCTTGCCATCATCAAAAGAAAACAGGAAGTCAAGGCGTTTTAAAATTTTATCTGGTTCAAACACTTCATAAAATTCAGAAAAATAATCACTTCCAAAGTTAGTTTTCTAAGCACACAAAAATTCAGATACAAGCCATCACATCAAGCTTTCAAACCACTGAGCATATCCAACAACATATGCACAGAAGTCACGATTTCAGCTGTTTGAAATTTGTTCAAAATCACAAATTCTGATTAAATACAGACAACTAAGGAATACACCACATTTTATACATTTTAATTTTTTTACCTTCTGGATTTCTGTGAAAAGCAACAAAGAATAAAATACAGGTCTAAACTAACTTAAGTGACTTAAAAATTTTCCTGTATGTCATTTTAAGTTGTCAGCCTGTAAAATCAATATCTCTTAATCCAGACTAGGAATGCTATTTTTAAGAATGCTAAAGAATCTTGAAAAAGGCTAGATCAATTTTCAGGGGCACTGAAAAAGGACTGTTTGTATCTATTACCTCTGAGTAAGGAAGGACCCCTTCCTTTCACAAGAAGCTTTTACAAGTTAAACAATAATGAAGCATTATGTAAAACTTACCTATATATTGATATAAATATAAACACACAGAGATTCTTTGCTTTTTTATAGCAAAGAGATGTCAGACTTTTTTTTTTTAAACAGGCCAAATACCTATGTTCTTTCTGTCAGCAGCAGGAGTCATCTCTTAGCTATACAATAAGGGTGCGATTTCTCTCACCTGACTACATTACACTCATCAACCAGGGTTCCCTTAAATTTTTTACTTTTTTTTTTACTTTTTTAAACAAGACATATCCAGAGGCCAATTTTTCTCATCCTAAAATAGGCTGCTGAAATAGCTGGGATGCATGACCCTCAGGAGATATTCTTTCTGTAGACTAGCTCTCTGGGCTACTGTAACTAGCTCAAACTTCAATACTCATTCTTAGACATCTGAAGATTGACAAAAGAAAAATCTAGCCTGTTTGCATGTTTACTCATCCCTGGAATGGTACCAAAGAGAAAGTTTCAATTTCTACTGGGCTCCATTCAAAGCACATGGCAGTCTGCTTCAGGCAGGTGCACCCTCATCTCCTTATGGAGGTGACAAATGCTAACCTATTTCAAAACTGAATGTAAACTCAAAATCTTAAATATGCAAATAAAATATCAGTAAGAACAGGCAGCAATTTTTATTTATGTTCACTATATTTATTATGTTTCACTCAGAGTTATATATACATAAATATGTTCACAGGAGGAATGCAATGTCAAAGCAATTGCTTAACTTGGCTAAAAAGAGGCCTCTGGTGGCAGCTGTGAAGTATAACTTCTCAGAGGTTTATGAAATATGTATTTTGACGACATAATTTTCTATGCAGAAATAGCTACAGAAAGCAGACTAAGCAGTTAGATTTGCAGTGAAAATTTTTACTTATTCCTGTTCATCTCCACAGCAATAACCATTTCAGTCCATACTTCTCCATGCCTATACCACAGTTGACAAATTAGTCTTAAAGTTGCATATATTTCCAGTTAAAGTATCTCATTTTCAAATGGATGCATTGAAAATTGCAATGTTAAGGTTATTTCATTATTAAGATAGTAATAATTAAGTTAAGGTTACGAGGCCTGCTCATTCCCTGACACAACCAGAAGGCTGCTTGAATTTGTTTAAAAAAAAATATGTAGACCAACAAGGAAAATTCATGGAAATATTTCTATATAAAAATGCAAAATTCCTTGGGTAAGCATAAGAATAAAATAAACACGCAGAGTAAAACATATTAGACTGGCAAATGCATGACTTCTGTAAAATTCAATTCCTTTATAATAGCTTCATGGCACTGGCCCACAGGGAACTTGGGTTAACCCAAACACTAGGCACATTATTAGAAACAATATACACAGCCTACAAGAAGCTGGATGAGGCTCCCTGCCTTCTAGAAAGAGCCAGCAGACAGGAGAACCATAATAAGGTGGAGAACTGTAGCAGGTACGCTAAGGTTGGTACGACAGATGTGAGCGGAGACATGCATGTGCAGGGACTGAAAGCAGCAGCAAGCCTAGGACTACAGTAACAGCCTATAATGATCACTGAGTATTCCACCCCCAACAGTAAAAAAGAGGGATGTGTTTTTACATCAAAACCCAAAATCCTGCTCTCTGATAAGATGGTAGCACAGACTCCCATCAACAGAGGATCCGGCATCCCAACACCCACAGAACAGCAATAAGGTTGCAGTGCAGCACATGCATCCTTGCTTTCTTTCCCTCTGTGTCCAACAGGACAAGGAGATGACAGACACATATTTCAAACATGTAAGAGGAGGGAAAACAAAAACCTGGCCTGAGATTTATGGAGGCTGACATAAGTAATAACAGCCTGAGGCAAAGGGCAGCCCTGTAACAGCTGGAGATTTGCTTATTGGCCGGACTGGAGTAAAATCAATCCCATTACCTATTAAGAGCCTGCAAAGAGGACTCAAAGCAGATGAACAAACAGCAAATTACTTTCTCCAGCACAGTCAAATTTTCTACCTCTCTCTCTTGGTCCTTGACACTGGCATCTCAGGAAGGGAATACCTGAAGTACAGCAAGTACCATTACCAGAACAGATTCTGAAAGCCACTGTCATCTGCAACAACTGCACCATGCAGTTCCTCCTGGGGGGAGGCTACAGCAAGCAGCTACAACTATCACTTCCATCAGGCTGTTTATGTTGGCAATTACCTTAAAAGCTGGCCAGGATGCAAATTAAGTTAAAAAGTTTCAGTGTTACATAGTATCAAATGCAAATCACTAATTATTTTCAGCTGAGTAAAACAGACAAGATCTACAGAAGAAGGTAATTTCATGTTTGTCCCATCAGACTGGCCAGCCTGCAACCATACTAACACTACAGCAACACTAAAACATTTACTATTTGGTATTTATTATAATAAATAGCTGAACTGTGTTGCCAACATGCACTGCATTTCTTGCAAAATAACTCAATTTTAACTTTTAATAGTAAACTCGTTAACAGATTTAAAGCATGGGTCTATCTGTTCCATTTTTTTAATTTATGTCACAGTTGCCTTACAAGATGTTCAGGATGGAAGATAAGCTGAAAATTTTCACAGAATATTTATTTTTAAAGTACAGATTTGCAAAACAGTATGACTAAAGCTCTGCACTTTCTATGTAGAGGTGCATTTTTTCACATGTTTCAGTGCAGGTCCAACCCAACAAAACAGACTTAACTGCTCTTTCAAAGAGATGTTTTGCTTTCACAGAATGATAGCTCAAACCTTTAAAGAAAGGAAAAAAATAGCTAGGAAAAAATGGAATAATTTTACTTGTCTGTAAGAGACTGTAAAGAATTTATTGCTGCCAAAGTCTCTCTTCAGAATGATGACAACAACTCAACACATTCCATTTTACAGATAGAAAGTACATCCAAGTAACATGAAATATACTGCAAACAAATACTGAAAACATTTCAACTGAGAAGATCAAATTTATATGAAGCAATACATAGCTATGCGTGTAAGTATACAACTTGTTACACATCAGCAACTGGATAATATGACACTGCCAACAGTGGACACCCAATATGGATCTTTCTTCCCATAATCTGCTCCACCCAGTCCCACCAGCAGCCCCTCAGACAAACATAAAAGTAAATTCATACTGCAGAGAAATAAAAGCTTTGCTATACAGTAGCAGACCTATGGCTCATGTTTCCCTTTATCACATTTAATCTGTTTATACTTTACCTGACCAAGAGCAAACCCCTTACCGAGCAACTACAGAATGTCAAAACATTTGTCTACAGGATTAAGATACCCCAAAAATATATATAGAGAGAGTCAGATAAGGAGGTCTGCCTGATCTGCTCCATTTAAACATCTGTACAATGTGACATAGCTGTAGATATGATACCACATTGCCTTAAATTAGAAACTGCAAGCAGAGAAGGCACTTGATGGAATCACACACCTTTTTCAAGCCCATGGCTCTTGTCCCTATGGTTATCTTCACTCAGTACACTACAGTTACTAGGCCTGAGTTAACTAAGCTGCAGACATCTCTCAAGTTTCAGAGTGATTTGATCAGCAGCAGAAAATGAGCTAGTTTACAGAGACTGAATTAGGACCCAACGAGTTTTTAGCCACGTCCTGCAGGACTGTGGATTTGCCAACTTAAGGAAATTCACAGCTCTAGTAGAAGCAGAAAGCATTCTGCTAACTCACATAACTTGTCAAAGTTTAAATCAAGGAAGTCACCATAAAGTGAGGGGTAAACCTTTGCCTATGCTCTACTTGTTAATGCTGTAAATAATGCAAAGACAAAAAACATTCTGTTGAATGGCAGTCAAGGATCAGCTCTTCTTTCATAGTTCACAAGTAGCTTGACAAAAAATGGTTTCATGGAAGAGACTTCAGACTAATTTTCATGAGGTAGCTATGGAAAAGATTTATCTATCAGAGTGCTCCCAAAGCAGCAATATTAATGTTTATTTTACCAAATCTAAGTTTATTCATATATTTATAAAATTAAAAGTAATTCATCAAACAGGTAAGTGAAAAATGAAGAGGGGGGCCAAATTACAAGCACTGTAAATAATGTACACAAAAAATTGCTAACTCAGGACAACAGGAAAAAAGTTAGATAATAATTGGGAGCAGGGAAATCAAGTTTTTCAGATACAAGGTTTCACTTTAATGACCTCCAGTTTGTCTAGTGTTATTTTTTTTTAGTTTCCCAAAAGGTACTTTTAAAAAGTGTACCTTCAGATTCTTACTTACATTTACAAAGACTTACGGGGGGGAGATGGGAGGGAAGGTAATCAGACCAAGGTATATGTAAGTAAAATAACCACTTCCCATGGTTTCTCAGTATATGGCAATTCAAATTGCAGTTTCAGTTGCCCAGTGCTTTGAAAGAAATTCTTTGCAAAATCAAAGACTTCCAAGAGCAGGCAAGGACTTCACAGTACCCATGAATTTCAAACCAGATAGTCTGCGAATAGTAAATGCTGGCTTTTCTCCCCAGCCCAAGAATTCATATACCTTAAATCAAAACATTTATTTCTGGAAACATAGATAAACAAAACTAAGGCACATTATTGAAGAGCTAAAATTAAATAACATTTTGTTGTAAAAAAGAAGGAAAAAAAAGATGAAGATTTCACCTGATCTTTTCAGACCCAAAGACAGCAAAGATCATAGAAAGAGCAAGACATCATGGAAAAGCAGTTTCCAAGAACAAGTCTGACTAAATCCTGCCCTGTGCTTCAATGCCAAGAACATTTATCCTAACATTATTTTGAATCCTGAAACATAATTCTCCTTCAATAGTAAAGCAAATGTTTGGTCCATGTAATGTGCATTTACTCTTCACATATGATAAAGAACAAAAAATACAGAATAATATATGCAAAATAGAACAAAAATGTAAGTCTTAAAAAAACTTAAAGAACAAAGTGATCAATAGTTGCATTTAAATCATTGTTATTAGTGGGGCTTTTTGGTTTGTTGTGGTTCTAAATTAACATACCTCATTTCCTTACCTTGCAAACAGTCTCTGTATCCCAGGGTAAGATGGTCCTCAGATCAATAACTTCACAGGACACACCCAGCTTTTCTTGAGCCATTGCTGACACCTCTTTGATCACATGTACCTGAAAAAGCAAAGTAATATCACCAAGTAAACATTTAATTTCTGTTTAAGATGTTCTAAATTATGCATACTGAATACAAGCAGTGATTTAAAATATTACCTGCATGTTTAGCAGAAAACTTTTTATTCAGTAATCTAATAAGCATTTATTACTCAGTTTATTCTTCTTATTTCCTACTTAAATTATTCCTAATATTTTAGCACCACTTCAAAAACTAACTTAAATGAAGAATCACTAAGAACAAACTCTTGCTTTCTGGAAAAGTGTGATACAGTGAACAGTATCAGACTTCACTACTTTGTATTTGCAGTCAGTTTGGGGTTTATTATAAGGTTTTTTAACGACTGTAGCTAAGCTAAGACCTAAATATATGAGAGTAATGTATTTTGATGTAGCAGTCACATGAAATTCTGCAAGAAGCATTACATACATTCAAAAATAGCCCTAGTAAATACATTTATTACAGTTCCCTGAAAGTACAATAGATTACCAAGTGATCATCTCCAAAGCATTATCTTATGAGCAGTTATGACAGATAGTAACTACCACATAAAAAAATTACCTTTCAACATCCAGTCCTGGCCCCCCACAATCAAAGCACCTTGGCATATGACAGTATAACCATTCACTGGTCTTCCAACATATTTTAATACTAACATTACAAATGTTGCATTATCTGATTATTGTAATTAACATCTTACTAAAACAAAATAAGTATTCCCCTCTAGTAAGAGGCTAGTGCTGAATTAGGATATACATTATTCACTCACTACCCACCAGTCAAGGAACACATTTAGCAGCATATATAATGAGTTAAAGTAGATGTAAAACAATCCACATCTATTAGCATCCTTTTCATAAGGTATGTTATGATATGAACTGAAAAGAAAGCAATACTACATACATCCAAAACTGTACCTTGACATTATTTTATACAACACTTTTAAGCAAAACACCTTGTAAGCATTGGCTTCCCTAAAACAAACATTAGCAAGCAAATGCTCCAACATGGAAAATAACAACTGTTATGACAACAACTCAGATCATCCTCCACAAATATCTCAGCAAAAAGCATTTGCTCATGAGGCACTAGGGTAAAAAAGAATTTCTTGATATGATGTTTTCAATAAACTCCAATGTTTTCATTATTCGTAGAATATTTCATAATACAGGTTTGAACTGAGGTAGACGACCTCCATCAAGCAACTTCTAGGCATAGGTAGGGGGTTGGAGGCCAAGGACCATCCCCAATAAGCAATTTGGATGAGGTCATCTTGGTCTAGAAAGCAACAGAATTTAACAATATGGACGTAGTCAGGCAGTGTCAGTTGCCTGAGGGTCAAAGAGCAGTATTAAATTTTACACAGAGCAAAAATCTATGCTGAAACAAGATGATTAAGGATTTAAACATGCAAGTACAAAATGCAAATATGAAAAGCCAAACACCAAAGGACTATTTTAAAAGGTAAATCAATACACATATTGTGTTCTGGTTTCACTAGGATACAGCCAATTTTCTTTTTAGTACCTAGAATAGTGCTGTGTTTTGGTTTCAGCATGGGATTTGCTACAAGAACAATGCTGATAATATATTGATGCTTTTAGTTGTTACTAAGAAAATCAAGGATGTTCCAACTTTCCATGTTTCACTAGTCTGCAGGTGCATAAGAAACTTGGGGGGAGCGCAGTAAATTAGCAAACCCAAACTGGCATTTAGATATGCCAATGGGATATTCCATATCATATAACAACATGCTCAGTATATTAATAAGGGTTGACCATAAAGCTCTCAGATCTCTCACGCTCTCTCACTCTTTCAGGATTGCAGTTTCGGTTTCAGGATTGTTGCTGTTCCAGGATCGCTATCCAGAAACAGGGGTATTGGTTGGCAGGTGGTGAGCAATTGCACTGTGTATCACTCATTTGTATGTTCTATTATTTCTTTTAATATTATTTTAATTTCAATATTATTTCAATTATTAAATTGTTTTTATCTCAACCATGAGTTTTCTCACTTTTACACTTCAGACTCTCTCACCCATTCCATTGCAGGAAGGTGAGCGAGTGGCTGTTTGGTGCTTGGCTGCCAGCCAGGCTAAAACCACCACACTTGTAAAAATAAAAAGAAAATATAGCTTGCAGTGTTTTTGTCTAAACTTCTAATACATCTGTGGCTGTAATAAAAGCATTTAAGAATTTTCAACATGACACATGGGATGGATATTTGTGTCCTTTCTGTGACATATAAGTGAGAATGTTTACCTAGGTCACAGGGGATAGGGATTAGTTAATGATCATAAAACACTGAGCACAACTGGAGAGGAACTAAAAACCTTTACTAACCCTCATTAGCACCACCCAGGAAAGCAAGCATCAGGCAATTCCACCAGAGCAGCAGCTGCCAAGCAACTACCTGCCATCCAAAATCATACGAGAAGTAACCAGTGAGTACGTGCAACCACTCTGCCTATTGAGAATAAACTGTGGATTGGTTGCACATTTAGTAATCAGGTTCCAATTTTACGTACACAGCCTGCAAACACCCTCAGCACAAACTCACGGAACATACTTGATCTGCAGAAGCCTGACACATCCAGAACATGCTGGATTCACTGCATATGTGCTAAGCATCTGTCCCCATGCTGTATTATACAGCCACACCCGTGGTTTGGTCAGCTCGTAAATTTGGACTAGGGCTGCACATCTGTCCTATCACTATTCACATCAAAAGAAGCGCCTGTCTTAACCCTTGGCCTACGTTTTCCAAGCTCCAAAGCACATAATTTTTTTGAAGGAGGTCACTCCAAGTCCTCTCTGCACTACTGCCTACTGGGTAAACTTTGGATATTACTAAATCTCCATAGCCACCTTTCAAGCTACTACTTTATCAATTCGGTTTTTGGGAATATGATGAACACTAAGATTTCATCCAAATGGAGTAAAAATTTGCATGGGAACACAGAAAAATATAGAAACTGTTTTCTGTGGGAGAAAAGTACAAGTGAAGATCTTGAAGGAGTCCATCATTTAATACCAGTGCAAAGTATCAAAGACTAGTAAGAACAGCCATAGATATAAAGGAGATTAAGCAGTCCAAGGACAAGGAAACTATCACAGAAAAGCACTGAAGATTATGGATTTCAAACAAAAAGGAAAAACAAACAAAGAAACCCCCCCCACACACACATACAACCCCAGAGATCAATTCAATACTCTTGTGATGAAAGTTGTAACACTCTCTCCTCCAAAAGCTTCTCAGATATAATTAGGCCAGGAAAATAGCAATTTCTTAATTAAAGGCAATAAAAAGGTTTTTCTCGTAATTCCAAAGTAGATTCTGATTTCTTTTCTATAATTCTTGAAAATGAACGTGTATTTTTCTTACCAGATTTTTCAGTATTTGCACATCTTAATTTGGAGGGGGGTATCCAATCATGTTCTTGAATAGTTTTGAAATATAACTGTTAGAATCAAAACTGTATCAATCCCTATTTTTATTAAATGTTCAGTGGATTTTAAATCTCTGTATAAAGGGCACCCCAGACTGCATTTTTTAAAACAAATAATAATGCAGTAAAAATCTATATTTTTCTTTCAGCATACTACTTTGAATTTTCCTTTACCATTGCCTTCCTCAGAGTCACATCTCACTGCCCTATTCTTACATATATCACTTTCATATTCATGGATAAATCATTAACCTCCTGCACAGGTACCTCTTCCACATTTCCAGAGTCAGCTTCAACTGAGTGAAATTCAAATGAGTGAATGAGTGAAATTTTACACAATAAAAAGCAGGTTTCATGTAAATATAAACACTAGCAATCATTTATTCAAGCATACAGGGATGGAAGATGCACACAGTTTATCATCTGGCACTTAAGCCTGAATGCAACGCTATTCAAACATCACCTAACCCTTAGCCTAGGTTTTGCAGGATGGCAAATAACTTGTAAAGAGCCTTACTGACCTGAGTACCCCAAGCAACCAGTGTCACATCACTGCCTGTCTGCAACACCTCAGCTTGAGACAGTGGAATGTTGTAGGGCTCCACAGGAACTTGCTCCACTGAATAAATAAAAACAAAGGGGAAAAAAGATGCATTAGATTCCTTTACTATTCAGTATTATCCCATAAAAATATACACTAAAAATTTTCTTCAATGTTAATGCCATCTAAAACAATAGACCAAAATCATACTGAGTATTAGCCTTTATTTCAAAATTTAGCTGTAATTAAAAATATTTTTAATTATAATGTTAAAAACACGTTCAGTGTAATGTTTAATTTATATTTTTTACTACAACAATAAGACACACTATATACACAACAATGATAGTAATAAGTCCTGGTGTACTCCAAGTCAAAATACCAGCATTAGATTTAGAGATGGACACTGCTACAATTGACAAAAAATCTCAAGTAACCACTGCAGTTAATTCTAATAAGCATCAAGAGAGCCTTGAAATTATACTTCAGTACTCAGACAAGAAGGAAAAGTTGTGCCAGTGCCCTCTGATATCTGCCAAGAATGATTCTGCACAGTTTTAGGTCTAAACAGAGGGAAAAGTTTTCAGAACCTACACAAAGTGTCAGCATGAACTTGTGATTATAGCAGTTTTAAATTAAACTAAATATTTTTGCTTTGGAAAAAAAAAAAAAAAAAGTTATCTATTCACCAAAAATACATCACAATTAGAGAGAGCAGACAAATATTAAGCATCTTGTCTTCTCTAAGACATTTAAGGTGGTTCTACTCAAGACACATTCACTAGTTTTCAGATGGAGAGACGTTAGGTCAGTTGTGCTAGTTTTGAATCAATGGTCCAATGCAATATATGTTGGCTGGTTTAATGATCAAAACTGTGATAAAAGGCATCTATATATCATATTTTAAAATAAATATTGTTTTGATCTAAAGGTGGACTTGTCTATACACCAGTCTGTCAAATAATACTTCTTAAAATAAATTCTAGTGATAAGTGGGGAAAAAAAAAAAATCTTACCCAACTCTAACTCTTTCTAAATATACAAAACCAATTTATAAAGAAGGCATTTTACTTTTTTTGCTAACATATTTCGTAGTTCATAAAATAGTTATTGAGTTCCTGATGAACAGAATTGCTTCTTGAAGTTACGATAAACAATACGACAAAGTGATACCAGCGGGAGAAATTACGTGGTTTGTATTTTAACCTCATCAGTATGGTAGACCAAATACAAGTGGAATGACCTAGGTTTTTTCCAGGCTTACAAGTCGTATGCCTAACTTTTCAATAAATCAAGTAGTGAATATTTTTTTTAAATGGCATCACATTTTTTGGGGAGGGGGTTATTTGTTTTTTGACAGAAATAATATATAAATACCACAAATTTTACTGAACCACAGAACAGCTGAGGTAGGAAGCGACCTCTGGAGACCACCTAGTCCAAGCCCCATGCTCAGCCATGCTCAGAGGGTCATCTAGCACTGGTCATTCAGGGCCACGTCCAGTCAGGTTTTGAGTGTTTCCATGGTCAGAGACTCCACAACCTCTCTGAGCAACCTGTTCCTGTGTTTGACCACCCACACAGTCAAAGAGTTTTTGCGTATGCTTATGTTAGAGATATCTCACTTCACCTGAATGGGCACAGAGGTGACATACATATTAACTAAATCATTCTTCCTAAAAACATAACAGGAATGATTCTTCATCATAATTCAAGAACACATGTGCATTGAATCAAGAAAAAAAAAATAAACACGAAGTGCTTTTAAACATAGCACAAAATCAGATCTCTTTGTAAATTAACATTTTTAACATATTAGAATATCAGTGTCTTCCTGTAATAATTTATTTGAATAAAAAGTAGCTAAAGGAATATAGAGCAGGGAAAGGAAGAGGGGTAGGGCACATCCAGCATTTGCTCTCTGCACATTACTAGTTGACAGTAAAGCAGACCAGGCTTCTATGGATTTTTGCACATTGCAAAACCCTTAGGCAAAAAACAGCAGAGATCCTGAAAGATAATTAAATCCAAAACCATACTAATTGGCATTGCAAAACTGTGTTTTTCATTGAATTGTCACCTACAGGAAACCTGAAGAACAAGAACCTCATAGACATGACACCGGACCTTCGAGTGCAAGCCCAGGCAACCGATATGAATGAGAAGGTTTTGAAGTGACAGTGGGATGCAGCAAAGGAAGAACTGGAAGGTGTACATGATACAAAAAGAGTTCCTTCTCTGTGTAATGGTTTTACCCACTTAGGAGAATTAAATACAGAATTACACAAATTAACTCATTTCTTATTACAGCTAAACCATTCTGCAATAAGATGTTCATTGGATGAGCTCATCTAGAATTCCTGACACTTTTAAATTCAAAATTCAGCTTGTCAAAAATTTATAGGGAAGTCCAGATTTGGCAGGATTTTATTCAAATGTCTTTGCAAAAATTCCTCCCTCCATTAACAATGATGAAAAGTAGCATATGAAATTATTCTATGCATATTCTTCCATAATAATTAAGCAAACCAAACAATGTTTATACAAAGCATCCCATTCATCTACTACCGAAGATATAAATGAAATATTTTAAATCAAATATTTCAAATAAAGCAATTTACAAAAAGTTGTAATTATTAGAGAAAAAGGGCAATCACAAGTTAATTTTAAGAGGCTGTACCATCTGTTGCTTTTTCTAAAAGAGCAATCTGAACAGGAGAAAGAAAACACATGTTTTCTCATCTTACCTGTCTTGTCTCTATAACAACCACTGATGCAAGTAGTATTTATTTCTACACCACCAATGTCATATATAGTACAATTAAACAAAACTGAAAAGGTCAAAAAACATCAGAGTAGGTTCTCCACAAGATGTCTAAACCTGATAATGTCAAGGTGACTCATCTTCTCCTTTGATTCATAATCATTATGTGCTCTTGACACTGCACAGGCTGTTAACTACTTTTTATAAATCAAAGCCTCCTTTTTCTTTTTAATTCAGGTATTTTCTTAGTATCTCTGACATTTAGGGGGACGTCACCATGGTACTTTCAATAACATTATAATCTCATAAGTTAATCAACAACAGAGTTCTCTCTCTATATGCATACTTGTATATTTAACTCCGGGCTTTTACCCAGAAAGGCTTACATTTCTTTGTTCCTTTCTAATTTTATAAAAGGCAAATTAACATACACAAAACTTCTGATTATACTGTCAGGTTATGTGGAAGAAGAGAGCATCTGCAACGTGAAGGGTGTCTGGACAAGGATCTTTTCAATGCAAAAGGGAAGAATAGGAAGAGGAAAAGGTCATAAGGAAGAACACGCAGGGACACAAACTTAACCAACAAAGGATGAAGGAGGCAGTAACAAGAGCCAAACCTGCTCATTCCCACTTATTGATAAGGGTATGGGGAATGTGGGAGTGTTTCCTTCAGTGAGATTATCTGATGAAGGACCCTGTCAAATGGTATGATAAAGAAAAAGGAGCTATAAACAAAATATACAGAGACACGAATCTGAAAACAAACATGACAAAGACAAGAAGCATACTAGGTCAGGCACACTGAGTGAAGGGCTATCAAGAAACTATGGGCAAAATGGGACTTTGCAACTGATGGAAAGGACCCAGGCTAAAGCAGTTCATGAAGAGCTGTCGGTCATGGGAAGGACTCACGTTGGAGAAGTTTGTGGAGGAACTGCCTCCCATGAGAGGGACCCCACACCGGTGCGTGAGAAGGAGTCCTCCCCCTGAGGAGGAAGGAGTGGCAGAAACAACGTGTGAGGAACTGACCTCAACCCCCATCCCCTGTCCCCCTGTGCCACTGGGGGGGAGAAGGTGGAAAATCAGGAAAGAAATTAAGCCCAGGAAGAAGGGAGGAATGGGGGAAGTGTTTTAAGATTTGGTTTTACTTCTCGTTATCCTCTCATTTGATTGGTAATAAATTAAATTTGTTTTTTTCCCCCAAGTCAAGTCTGCTTTGCCTGTGCCAGTAACTGGTGAGTGATCTCTCTCTGTCCTTATCTCCATCCACGAGCCTTTCATTATATTTTTCTCCCCCTGCCCAGTTGAGGAGAGGGAGTGATAGAGTGGGCTTTGGTGGGCACTTGGCATCTACCAGGGTCAACCCACCACAGTATTATCTTCCTACTCCTGCTGGAATCGATATTATTAAAAATTTGCTCTACTTAAAAAACAAGACAGTTGCATTTTCTGTTGGGTTTATCAGGGCAGGAGGCATTTTTGGTAGTGGAGGATGGGGCTACAGTGGTGGTCCCTGTGAGAAGCTTCACAAAGCTCCCTTCGCTCCAAGGCATACCTGCCTCTGTTGCTGAAAGTCCACTCAGAATTGTCTCAAAACGAAAAAAGTTACCTGTCACAAACATTCCCATCACATGTTGATGCACTTGTACTATAAATTTCAGCCTAGATCACTAAACTGATGTTATTCGAAATTTTAAGATAAAAATGTACGTAATGTCTCTGAAAATCAGGCCATTGGAATATGGGAGGAAGTCAGAGTCTTTCAGAAACTACCAACATCATCTTGCATCTACACTGCAGTTGGTTATTGACCAGCACATAAACTACATTAACCACTATTTCAACATACTCAATATATCAATCTCAAGGTCACAAGGCTGATTTATACTCACTAGGCAATCCAGCAATTGCTTTACAAGTCATTTCCTCTAACACAAAAACCTCCCTATATTCTCAAAACCTGTGTGATATTGACATTCATTCCATTATGAAAGTGAGTATTTTATTAACTCTACAGTCTGTAGAGTGACTTCTACATACTGAAAAAAAAAGGGGGAGTTGTTTTAAAGATACAGAATTTTAAACTTCCATTTTTTTCTTTGTTTAACAGGACTCTAAGACTCAAGTTCATTTACCAAATTACTTCATCTAAATTAAGTCAGAGGTCTTTATTGCTAAATTTCAGTAAACTCTCAAAACACACTGGACCAAAGGAATGCCATGCCCTTTGGGTACATCACACAATACCACACTAAAATAGTTGCACCTATAAAAATACATTGGTAATGGAAATTCTGTGTCTTTTTTGAAAATATAAAAGCAAATAAGCAGTTTCCCCAGTAAATATCCTGTTTGTTCCTGAGTTATTCTGACTTTTTTTTTTTTTTTTTGTAGCTTTGATGTCTGCTTTCTAAATCTTTCCCTTGTTATTCCTCGAGTCTCTTCTCTAGGAAGAGGAAGAGGATAAATTTACTAACAAAATGAATCCACTGATGGAAAAGTGCTGTTAAAAGGTCCAAAGGAAAATACAAACATTTTGTCCTTCACTCAACTTCAGTCCACACACACACAGAGTCAACTTATAAATTGAATTGACAGATTCAAGCATAGCTGTTATATAAAGCTATATAACATAGAAACACTGAAGGTAAGTGATTGCTTGAGTTCTATCTTATCAGCTGCTCAATCAATCACTCCACCTATCTCCACATGCAGAATTTGTTTTCATCAATTATCTGTTCCCAGTTCAGCTTCTCTAGTCCAAAGTAGTAACAAATTAATTTTTACAACTTAAGCACTATCATCTTCAAATTACTCTGCTGTTATATGTTACATATAACGATAGCTGTTAAAATTTCTTTGAACCAAAAAGTTCACTATGACTAAAACAAATGAAAAAAGTAACAGCAATCACACTTCCTTCCACATACATTAAAATCTACAGGGGTAGATTTTCAAGATTTTTTGAAATTAAGTGCTTCAAATAAATTTTAACTTTTTGAAAGTGTTGATGTTCAGTTCTTTTGGAAAAAAAAAAAAAAACTAGCTGGAAACTTTTTTTTAGTATTTAGAGTTATGAAAAAGAAAGTAGTTTAACTTCTGTCAAATTCATATTGCAATTGGATAATGTCTCTTAGTTCTATTTCTTCTTTCTTTTTTAACCCAAGACTGTGGAAAGAATTCAACTTCCAAAGTTAACTAAGCATGAATCAGATTGTAAATGTCCATTTATCTTTGCAGCCAAATTTAGAGATCTTATTCAGTTTTCACAACTCCTCTAAAAATACAAGCGCCAAACATAGCTAGAGACAAAACACATCAAGAATTCTGCTACAGTATTGTTTTAGGTGTGACTAGCAACATATAAGTGAAAAAAAAAAAAAAAAGTGTTTCTTTATTGGAAAATACAGCAAATACAGCATATAAAACTTTACCTGCAGCTCTGTAAAGTATTTTAGGCTCAAAGAATATGCATGGATTTTTGTCCTCTATGCATGACAGCAGCAGTCCTTTGGCCTGAAGAGGACTCCTTGGAATAACAATCTGTAAAAATATTTTTTAAATAGTTCATTTAAACCGCAATTCTGCTACAAGCTTCCTCAATTAATATTAAAAAACAAGCAACTATTTGCTTTAAATAAACCTATGTACAGATTGAGCAGTTCTTACAAAGTGAAATAACATCAGTGCTACGTTGCTAACACACACTTCAAATTTTGAATTTTATTTTGTTCATTAATGAGGCTTGAATACTTCCCCTCTACATCATGATTAAATACTAATGGACTCTCCTCTGATAAGGTAGAACTAACATCTTAAAAATAATATTTTGAGGTAGGAGGAACAGAACAAAGTCAGGTAATGAAAAAAAAATAAATGTTAGTTTAGTAAAATTAATGTAGACGTATGACAAAAAAATTCAGCTGAGTGATCATCAGTTGCTTGGGTAAAGATTCATTAGAGCAGGCCTGGAAGGTATTCAGACCTAGTCCAGTAAATTTTGAAGACTAAAAAAAAAGAAATAGCTATTTAAAGTTTACTTGCTTTGTTTATGGTGGAAGCTTGACATTTGTTCATTTTGGAAATGAAACAAATATCAAAAAATACCTGAAACTATTATCAGGCAAAGAGAAAACTAAGCAAGGCCTCCATTTGTAATCTGAATACTTGGAAAGAAAAAGTATAATTGATTTGCCAACTGAAGAGTTAATTTTGGATGATCTAAGAGAAAGTTGATTATGAAGAGAAAATTACCAAATTATCACAGTTTCAATTAAAATAGAACCTAAGAGCTCAATTCCCTCAAATCAGAAGGACCAGCTAATTTACAGCCCAGATATCTCAAAGAACTGGCACATGCAGTCTACTAGCAAATATTTTTATAGCAGTGAAGGTATAAGTGGCCCCCTCTGACTGAAAATATTTGTTGTAGCACTTTTTTAAAGAAAAAAAAAATAAACCATGTAACTACAGACATGTTAACTCACTGTCTCCAGGCTTCAAAATATTTTTTGAGAATAAGAACATTTAGTTACATAAAAATAATAGAAAAGAGTCAAAATACAACTTAAATCTGCTATCACATCAAATTAACTTGATAAGTGATTTTTCTATACAAGGGAGAAGCACTCTATTAACATTTCACCAAAGCATTTGGTAGCAGACACATGGGAAATTACCCAGCCAATGGATGTAACTAGTGCAGCTCCTTAGGGATCATTTTTAGGACAGACGTTATTTACCTTATTCATTTACTGTTAAGTCAGAACATGGTAATGAAAACTATTCAAAAGCTGAGAGTCACTACAACTACAGAGGATGATACCAAAAAGACCTCGTTCACATCGAGGACATGACTGACAAAAGTAAAGGCAAACTGAACAATACATACTGAAAAGTCACACCTTTAAGGACTGCATTTTTGTTATAAATTTAGAATTCAGCAGTAGCATTTCAGATCTCAATTTATCTGCTCAAATGATGACTAGGACGCTACACAGTAGAGCCCTAAAAAGCAGAATAATATAGCCAAGGAAGTGTTAGTGCTATTGAAAAAATCACCGCTAGGAACTCAGCTGGATTACTTCATGACTATATCAACTGTTTTGAACAAAAATGAATGAAACAGGTGCCAAAAGAGCTTCAGAAATCGTTAATGTCTCTTTGATAGTTTGATTTGTTTAGTCTAACAAAACAAAGACTAAAGGGTAAACAATTGTTGTCTTAGTATATGAAAGGGAAGACGGAAGGACAGATAAGTTAAATATACAAGTTAGTCAGGAATAAATTTAATGAAAAGCTTTTAGCCATGATGGCAAATATTCTCCTACAGTGGAATGGAGAGAGCCAATACAGTAATTTTGGAAGACAGTCTGGTCCATTAAGACATACATCCACACAACACTAGACAAAAGATACAACCGTCTAGCTACATTCTCAGTACCTCAACAAGCCTTGTCTTAAGTACTAATGATTACAGTCCTGCTCCTGCACAGGCAAAGTTGTACAAACTCCCTTTTGCTTGGGAAATTCAAACCTCACCTCTCACTTAAGAAAAACACAAAATAAAAATCTTAAATCAGGAACCTGCCACACAGTTTACTAAGAGGGCTTTTGTGAAAACCACTCTCCCCAAAGATCTATCCTACCCTTCCCAGCTTGTCATACATGGTCTTTCCTCCTGTAATTTGGAGAAAATATGCATAGCTATGGAACTTTTGCAAATGTATCTGAACCACAAGTTCATTTGGATTTCTGGATTCATACATTAAAGGCTGGGTTTGGGTTTATTCAAAAAAAGACCTGCAACTTTGAAGATAAGGCCTTAAATGTTATTGACTGCATTAATTAATAGCTTTGCAAAAAATACTAAAGGAACAACCATGTTTTCACAAATATACAAAATTCAAAAGATACAGTCTAAAATACTTCTCTATGCATCAAAAATTAGTATTTCACAATATACTTATAAACTTTAACTTTTATAAACTTATAACAATAAACTTTAAATTCCACAGAATTTAATGTGCCTCTACCTTTAACTGAGATAACAAGTATTAGTGGTAGCACTAATAGTGGTACTTATTTTAGCACTTTACCCTTTAGTGAAAGTGAAAAACCAACAGGAAGAAAGACCAGAGATGAGAGAAAAAATAAGTTACTTGAAGCGATTAAATAAATTTCTAACTTACTAACTTACACTAATCACAGTAGTACTAGGGTGCTATGAATTAGAAGAGTTTTAATCGCCAGAGCAGATCACTAAATCTCAGCACTTGGTTCAGTATGTAAAGATTTGAGATTTACCAACAAGGTCAGCATAAATCAGCTAGACTTGGCATCAGTATCTTAATCACATAAATTATGTTGTGCATCCGTATGATAATAAACTACTCTAGTTTTTAAACAAGCTTGTTTAAGTAAAGAGAAACAAGGAGAGAAACAGCTACGGCCTCCCTGTAAATGAGTAATATCTGAAGTTTCAGAACACTAAAATCACATCTAGACAACAGTTTAAACAACAGATAAACAATGAACATGTGTCTTCAGCATACAAATACTAGTTTTGCTTAAGTCTTCCACATTAATCAAGCTATGAGTCATTTCTCAATGGACTGGATGCCAGTTAACCCAGTAGAAGTCTATAGACAAAAATTTACTCAGAAAAAAATGGAGAGCTGGCAAATAGTGCTCCCTTAATCTGAGACAACTAGATCCCATCCCTCCCTCTTCTCCAGGAAAGTTATTTGTAGAATCACTGGGAATTTAGCTTCAAGGAATGCCATCGTCTCATGCAGAAAGCTTGCTTAAAGTTATCATTCAGAGAACCACAGAACACTCGAGGTTGGCAGGGCCCTTCAGAGGTCATCTGGTCCAATGCCCCTGCTCAAGCAGGGCCACCTAGAGCCAGTTGCCCAGGACCATGTGCAGACAACTTCAAGGATGGAGACTCCACAACCCCTCTAGGCAACCTGTGCCAAGTGCTTCCTTACGTTCAGACAGAACCTTTTGTCTTTCTGTTTGTGCCCATTGCCTGTCACTGTCATTCATATAAATGAATTCAATAATCCACTGAAGAAGACAGATGCAGGGGGAAAAAAAAAAAAAAAGAATACTATTTATTACTGTTAGTTTTTAGTTTCTGTACTATACTGGACACAGAACAGATGTAAAATGTATGCTTTTAGTGCAAAAAGCACACAAACACAAAATGCTACATCCACTAAAGATTGCTTAAAAAATGGCTAAAAATTCTCAAATGCTTACCACAGTTTAACTTTAAAACTTCTAAAAGAGTTTTTAATTAACATATTAAGGTATTTTGTTGTGGGCTGACTTCCATTCTTCTTCCCCTGCCTGCACCCAGACTCACAGTTAGTCAGGTCCATTAAAAATAAACAAGAAAAACCCAAACAAATAAACAAAATTAATCTTCATAAAATAAGAGTTACCATACCTTTATTCCAGGACAGTGAGCAAAAAAAGCTTCTGGACTTTGAGAGTGATACAGTGCACCATGACCCACACAGCCCCAGGGGGCTCTGATGGTGAGGTTTCCACAATTAAACAGATCTCCAGAGCGGTAACGATATTTTGCTGCTTCATTAACAATCTGGGAAGATTTATATACAAAAGTAACATTCAGCCCAATACCTTTAGTTATGCATCATTAAGCCTCTGCAATGTATGAGGTGTAACTACATCATCTGCACCATGCATGGGATTCAGAGGACCAAAAGCAAAGGAATCCTGTAAGTCAGTGGAAAGGCAATCATTTTCCAAGGCAAATGAAGGAATGATTTAGTGTGTCCAAGTTAGATGCCTAGGCCTCAGGAGCAGCCATATAACCCAGTTGCTTCCCTATTCCCATACTGTCAATCAACCCAGTTCAAATCTGTAGTTTGTCCTGTGGACACATGGCTGGCTGCAGCAGCAGAGAGAAGTGAGAGAGTGTTGGTAAGACACAGTTTAGGAATTTAAGGCTGCTGAAGCCAAAACAGCCATAAAACCAAAAATAAAAACAAACAAAGATACATTTGCTCCAAATCACATCTTTAATTTCCATTATTTCATGAGCCTTCAAATTGGCCTTGGCACCTTCCTGTTTCCTTAAAGCATGCACAAATATTAGTAATGCAGCTGTGGATATATTTGCAAAAATTACATCTTCAAACCAAGTATTAATGCTAACAGAAGAGTAATTTAGACAGTCATAAGATTTCGTTTTACTTCTGTACTAACCTGATCAAATGCTGGAAAAATGTAATCTGCAAACTGAATTTCTGCAATGGCTGTAGCACCTGCAACAGCAACTCCAATACCAAAGCCAACAATTCCTTGTTCACACAAAGGGGTGTTGAAAACTCTATCTTTACCTATTAAAAAGAAAAACAAAACACCATAATTCCTGTAACACACTAGCTCTAAGTGGAAAACAGCTCCAGAAATATCCACGTTACAAACAAGTCACCTGCAATTAAGCATACAGCTCTTTAGATGGGGTTTTTTTAGATGTAGGAACAATAAATATCCATTACAGGTAAAGATACTTTCACTTTAATTTGTAACAGCTCAGACAAAGACAAGGAAAAACAAAATGGAAGATAAGAACAGTTTCTGTAACTGACTAACTGACAACGTTCTTAACACTTCAAGGAAAATAATTTGTTCTGATGTATATACAGATATACAGCATGCATATCCCTCATGCTTATATGGTAGGAGTAAAGAATACTTACAAGCATTAAAAAAGGTTACCATAAAGAAAAGTATTGTTACTTCATTTTTTTTCAGGCAGTCAAAACTAACTCTTCATAAAGGCAAATGGATCTACAAGAGCATCTGTATGAAAGTAGTCTCTTGTCCACACTCCCCACAAGTAGTGCCCAGTCTTACCAGTCTTCCTTCATATGGTAAGGCTGTGCTCACTAAAAAACTTGGTTTGTCTCTAAGGCAAGAGAAAAAAAAGCTGCTCCTGCTGTTGGAGGCACAAGACTGGAAATCAAATATTTGGGGTTTTGTATCTTCTCCGTGGGACTGCAAAAGGTCATTTTAGCCCTGACATACTTCTGTGCTATAGTAACTTCAGATTCCAAATATGCATCGATCTAATAGATGGCTGAAAACAAAATTGTTCAGCTCATGAAATTAAAAACAAGGAGGGGGAGGGAGATGAAACACCACTACAATATCCTCTATAAGACATATTTACAATATTTGCCAGCAGTACTGTACTCCCTCGGCAGATCAACAAGAAAACCTAGTTATGCTATTAAATCATCCCTTCAGAATATTGGGAAGTAGACAGTAGGTTTCTGCTGAAGTCCATCATGCATTAATATGCCAAGACTTCAAACTCAATGGAAAAAAGTGAGCACAGTGTACACCAGTGGCTATGAAATTAATTAAACAATAACCAAATAAATAACTAAAAAGAAAGACTAAAATAATCCATTAATAATTAGGAAATCTGTTACTATACAGACTTCTCATTTCAATAGCTGCAAGTTAACAAACTAGAGAAAGGAAAGCTAACAAAAAGTTTTAGAAAAGGATGATAAAAGAAGAATCATTGTCCGCAGCTGTAGTTATGATATGAGGAGCGGCTGAGACAGTTGGGGTTGTTTAGCTTGGAGAAAAGAAGGCTGAGGGGAGACCTCATCGCTCTCTACAACTGCCTGAAAGGAGGGTGTAGTGAGGTGCACGCTGGGCCTATTCAACCAAGTAACAAGTGATAGGACAAGAGGAAATGGCCTGAAGTTACACCAGGGGAAGTTTAGATCAGATATGAGAAAGAATTTCTTTACTGAAAGGGTTCTCAGGCATTGGAACAGGTTGCCCAGGGCAGTGGTGGAGTCCCCATCCCTGGAGGAGGTATTTAGGAGTCATACAGACATAGTGCTTAGTACTACAGGGAAGCATCTTTTACAAATCTTTCAAGTACACATCTTTCATCTTCACACATCACCCAGCACAGCATTGTCACTGCTTGTACCCTGTCCATGTGCTTTACCTGGTGTTTTGAGTTTCATACATCAAGGGTTACTTTGTTTTGGGTTGGTTTTTTGGTCTGGAGTTCATTTGGGTTTGGTGGATTTTTTTTTTTATTTTTTTTTATATATATCAGTAACCAGCTTTTGGTTCTCCCTCTGCCTTCCTCTCTTTTCCCTCCACCAGGAACATGACTAAGACACCATTCATTTAAGGCAAGTAAAAAAAAAAACAAACAAAAAAAAAACAACAAAAAAAAAAAAAGCCATTGAACGATACTGCAATGTTGGTGGTGTCACTGAGCCTATACAAGCTAACACGAGGCCAAAGGGAGTGTGCTGCACAATTGCAGCACACTCCACAATTCTTCATACAGGACAGAGGAAACATTTTTAAGCACTGTAAAGATCATCTTTTTCAGGGGAAACAACACTTTCTCAAAGTAGTTATTCCAAACTTTATTACTTCTATCCATTTATTATAAAGCAGTGTTTGAAACAAAAATCCCTGAGACTAACAGTACTTTAAAGATACATACACACTGAGTTTTTTCTTGTTTATAAATAAATTTCCAACAAACTTTTAAAATTCTTATGACTTAGAATTCCTGCTATTGCCTCTGGAGATAAAAATATTACCACAGCCAGCTCAGTAATTAAAACTGAATTCCAGATTAACAAAATTATTGCATAGCTTTTGAAAGAAAGTGGGGTTTGGTTGTCTGGATGTCAAACACACCCGAATTACCCTGATCAGCTCTGAATCGCAGCGAAGTACCTTGTAGATCGGAGAACATTTTACAAGTAGAAAAACCTGCTACCTCTCATTTCTGAGCTATATGAGCAAACTGATCTCAGTAATTGCCAGATGTGGGTCATCTGCACTTTGTTTCATATCTCCTGCAAGAAAAATAATAATCTCTGCAGGTTCTGTGCTCAAAGGTTGTTGAGATTAAAAATGGCATAGGAAGTGAGAATGGCAGTAACGTCACAGCGCTGCCATCTATTCTTGCCGGGCATTTATTCTACCAGCGTGCTGCAGTAACACTTCTAGTCTGCATATTTCTACTCTTTCTTTGCTAGTACTACCAATGTGTCTGGCAATGCCATTAAATAAAAATAGACCCAGTCCTGAAAGATTTTCATTTCAAGTAGCAGAAAGATAGAATGTTCTGGGAAACCCAAAACTGAGCAAGATATTTATAGAAGATGCAACTTGTTTTTATTGTCCTCATAATTAAGTTATACTCGCTTCTGACAGACATCGTGTCTTGGTTTTACTCTTAAGAATTAACAAAAATCAGTTCAAAAAGCTTCACACAGGAATCATCTCTTCCCTTAAGAGCTCACAAAAGGGGAAGACTTCAGTCACATCAGTACCATGCTTCTCCCATGCAGAACAAGAAACTTTGACTTTCAGGGCTATTGAGTCCCATTTCTACAAAGTAAATAGATCAGTAAATTAATCTATAGGATGGAGAAGTAAAATAATGCCATAGAAAGATGAAAGAACTTCTATAACAAGGAGAACGCAAGATTATTTTTGAACCTAGGGAGGGTGTATACTGCGTAAATTGTTCTCATTCCTGAAGGAT
Source organism: Antrostomus carolinensis (assembly GCF_000700745.2). Lineage (NCBI taxonomy): Eukaryota > Metazoa > Chordata > Aves > Caprimulgiformes > Caprimulgidae > Antrostomus > Antrostomus carolinensis. The sequence continues at coordinate 13,218 of NW_010311297.1, read as the reverse complement.
GGCTGTAATCTCAGTTCCCAAGCAATACAGCATGCTCTGGTGTGCTCCCTTCACTGACAAGAGTCATGGCCAAGGAAAGAGGAACATAAACCACCTATGAAAATGTGCAGTTGCTCCAGGCCTTTCCACCATCTGTGAAGGCGGGGAAGCCCTGCTTCAGATGCAACCACAAGAGCTGTCCCTGTACCCATATTCGTCTCTAAAACTACAAACAATTGGCAAACTTCTCCTTCCCTCCTTTTTATTTAATCTAAGGTGCCATGAACTAGATATCTCACTTCCCTTCTCTTTCACTGCTGCATTTAAATTTTTAAATTAAAACAGCTCAAATTTTAATAAACTAAAGATGCATTAACACTACAAAGATATATTGCACTTTCCTACTTAAAAGCCTGTTGGCAGATCAACATAATTCACTCACTACATTTGCTTACATCATAATTTGATATAGGATATGACCAGCAAAGAAAATAATGGAAAAATAAGACCACAGAAGAGACTGGGGAGGTGGGAAAGGTGAATTTCACAGTAAATTTTAAAACACAGCACTATTATATTGAAATCAAAATATTCAATTGGCCTTCTTTTCTTCATGTGAATTTCTATTCTATTTTAACACATACTGATTCACTGAAATGCAGTTAAATCTGGTTTAAAACTCTACAATGTAGCCTACATATGCTCATATCATTGAGAAGTGCCCAGAAGTCAAATTATATTAAATTTACCTAACCTTATTCTTTATCATCAGATTTTTCAGAGTACACTGAAATTGCCTTATATATAAGTTCTATAAATAATTCTATAACAGACAAAAACTGAAATGTATTTGAACAATCCTGTAAAATGAGCTTTCAACTTATAAAAACTTCAAAATTAATTGTTTAATATTTGTGATAGGTGAATGAATTTAAAAGCATGCTAGATCCACCACACTAACTTGCCCACTATGATTTGGAATATAAAAGACATACTAACAAAACTGCTGAAATTCTATTGAGATATTAAATTAGAGGCAGCGTGCTGCTATCAGTGGAGTATGATGAAATAAATTAAGACTCAATAAAAGCAAATGTGAAATATAACATGACAGTTATAACACGATCAGCTTGAAGCACCCAATTTGAGAACTAAAAGCATAATCCTGAAGCACTATGGCTTAAAACAGTGAAGAAAGTGACAGGTGATTTTCACTGAATGAGATTCATTACTCAGGAGTCATTTTCATTTTACATGTACAACAATAATACTGATCCCTTCTTAAAAGCAAAACCTAAAGCATGTTACTATTCATTATATGAGAAAACAAGCCTTGGATAGAGTTTCAAGGGTTGGGTTGTCTGGTTTTTAATAAAATCTAGCCTTTTAAGACAAAAAGATACACACATCCTTGGGATATAATTAATGTATTCATTTCCCCAAACATTAAAAATTGTATGGCATGGTTTTAACCTCCTATCTTTTATTTACACAATAAAGTAAGAAAATCATTACTAAAACAAATATAAATTATTTAAACACTGAAAATTTAAAGGCATTAAGCCTATGTATTTCTGTCTATTTTATTTCACATTTTTTATTTTTCACATTTTTTTCAAACTGTGAAAAATCAGTCAATTTTGATAAACAACCATTCACATCATCCTTTGCAAACCATTCACTCAGCTGAAATCAGACTCAAGCAGACAAATAACCCAGAAATACTTTGTCTTTCTGTATTTCATTTCCGTACCAATGAAGAAACATTTCCTAAAATGTACTCCTACTAGTTGCATCAGCCATTGCATCACATGCTGACACAAACTCTAGCAGCTGACTTGCCAGTCCGGGTGAAAGCAGCACCTCTACCTCTTCTGAAACCAGGTGCCTCAGCATCTGAAGAGAGATATTATGCTGGTGGCCATTTCAATTCACCTGCTGGGCTTTACAAACATCTCTAGTTTCAGCCATCTGAACAGGTTGGTGCCCTTCTCAAGTAGTGAGAGAAGCAATATGGCAACCAGGGCTATGTGAAAAAAAGGTGATTCTTCTCATCTCTCCACCCCAATAACTCAGGAAAAAGATTAGATGCATGTTAAGCAAGTGAATAAATACACTAGAAGTGTTGCCTAATAAGGTAGATCCGAAAAGATTAAAAACATTAAGGAAAATGCAGTATTTGATT
>NW_010311297.1:0-11015 GCF_000700745.2 Antrostomus carolinensis | reverse complement strand
TACTTAAATAAAAAAAAAAAAAGTGATTTTCAGAACAAAGAGCGAAGTACCCCACAAAGGTTCAAACTACCACTGACCCTCTGTCTAAGGGGCAACAGCATTACGGCCGCCTTACAGTCATCTTCTCATCCTCCAGCAATAAAAGGTTTCATAGCAACCTAACAGAACATGTTTACAGACACATGTAGTCAATTATCATGTATTAATGTTTTGGCCTGCTCCATCTTTATTTATTCCAAGCCGTCAGGAAAGAAGTATTTCAGATTTCAGTATCTGCAATGAAATATGTTCCTCTCTTAGTTTAACTTCAAAAATGAGATATTCAAACAATATCAAATCTCCTATAATGTTAACACACCACCCAAGGTTCCAACTCTGAGCAATTTCACATCGCTCTGTAAGAGCCTACATGAGATGGTTTGAGGGGTTTAAGAAGTACTGCCGGTGATTTAGTCAAAGGAGACAATTTTGTTTTGTTTTGAAAATACTTCTACATCACTTGTGTTTAAAAAAGTCATCTTAAAAGATGTCAGTACTGAGTAGTATTACCAAATATACCTGGGGAGCATTTTATTTTTCCCCATGATCTCATTAACTTCAATTTAAAATATCCATTAGACATCAAACAGGGGAGTCCAACAAGCTTAATATATTTGGTCCTCAGCTGCAACAATCATGGAAGCACATGGAGAAACAGAGGACTGTAAAGAAAAGGAAGTCCCAGCAGATCAGCTTCTTTGCTACTCACTGGGGACTTCATGTAGAAAATTCAAATAGAAATGACTGATTTCAAATCAGTCCTTCCTTTAAAGACCAGACTAGAATATTTAGGATTTTTCATAGATGTGCATCTACCTAAGTCTACTAATTCTATTCCTTAACATAATTTAACACAATCTTTCCAGCATTCAGACTTTCTTGGTCCCAAAACAACTTTTAAGCCCTGTTTTATGATTGGTGACAATTATTATCTTCCATTTCTCTGAAACTATGTGAGACAGCAGGCATCACAGCAAGTGATTTGGTAAATTCATATTCAGCTCTTTTAGAGTTCCTGTTTGAACACAAAACAGTTCTAGTAATTTCTTATTAATTTTAATCAATTTGTTCTACCATTCCTTCTATTGACATCCTAGTCACAGTTCTTCAGCTTTAAAAAAGGATGTGCAATGTTCCTCTACAGTGAATACCAGTTAAAACACATCAGCTTTCCAGCTGAACACACAAACTTCAAACCTACTTGTCCAAAGAAAAGCTTCAGTTTCACAGACACAGAGATGGTTTACCTCTCAGTCTTGAATTCTTGCACACCATAGCAGGCAGCCACTCTCAGCCCCCTGTCCCCTTCCCCTCCACTGAGGGAATTGGGGAGATAATTGGCGAGGTAAAGGTCAGGAGACTTGTAGGTTGAGATAAGAACAATTTAATAATTAGAGTAAAATAAAATTAAAATAATAAGAATAATAATGATAACAACTATATAACTACATTTCTCTTCTCCACCACGCCCCCCCTTCCAGTCCTCTGTTCTTGGAAACTGCCCAAGCATGGTGTCCTTGTAGTTATCAACATTTCTTCTCATAACAATCCTCACTGAAACCAAAACACAGTGCTTTCTATCTATGAAGAAGAAAATTAACCAGAACAACAGCCTATGCTTTCAAAAGAAGTTCAATATTTAGTTACTTTGAACAAAAAAGTCATTCTAATTTTGATTAATTAGCAACCAACTCCATAGCAGATTGCCATAAATTTTTCCTTAAATATTCCAAAAAGTCACATTATGGGGACAAGATACATGAATTGGTCAAAAAAAGGCACTTCAGAAATCTGCAAGCGACTGAGAACAGGGTCACAATGGAGATTTTCATGCACTAAATGAGCTGCTTCCTTTTCTGCTGCTCCAAAATCCGTTATCATCCTCTACACTGCAATGAAGGACACAACCTCTTATCCTAGATAGAAGTTTTGTAAAGGTCAAATGACAGATAAGTCTTTCTTACTCAGTTTCCTTGTTTACATGAGTCTTAATTAAGCTTCATTTGTCAGGAGGGGAAGAAAAAAAAGAAAAAAAACCAAAACAAACACCAAAAAACACACTTCCACAAAAAAACATTCTTCTGAATCACTAATCACCACAATATTGCCCAAAGAAAAGGACACCTGTTCTGGCAGGTAACTGGTAAGAACAGGAATTCCTCACAGGTTTATCATTTATTCCACTGATTTAGCCAACACTTCAGAAGAGTACTTCAAGTAATTGGAAATTAAAAACAGCTGAGGTAAATTTTCCTTTTAAGTCTCCCCCAGCTACTAATTCTAAGGCATTCATTTATTTGAATAGGCATGAATATCTGAACTAGCAGTTCTAGCTCAAAGCGTTCCCAACGTATCATTCTCTTACTCAAGACAGTACATTTTTCTTCCAAGAGCTACACAGATCCAAATTGCACTTTCAGCTTCTATCCCCCAAGATTCCCTTAGGAGAAAAGCATGTTTATTGCATTTTTGTTTAAACCTCACTCTCAAAGACCCTAAACAATATCAGAGTCGAGAGAACTGCTGCAGTACAAATAAAACGTTACCATGGACAAGGAGCAACTTCCTGAACTATCTACAAATTCTTAAAATCTGCAAAGTTACTGAATCGTGGGCTTGGAAGGAAAGAAAACTTGTTTTCTAGTAAAACTTAGTAAATTGAACTTAAAGTTGTTCATAGCATGAACATAACATTAAGTATTTACTCAATTGTTAGGTTTATAGCCTTCTGGATGAGGGAGGACTCAAGAAAAATTCTTTATGAACAGCTCTACCTTTCTAAAGCAAATAGGGAAAACTTGCTTTTCTGGCCCACTCCCCCACTTCAGATTTCCTGTTATTTGTGACAAACTAGCATCCCACCAAAAGCTAAAGAATAAATGAGAAATATTAAAATATATTATCTAATTATCTCCCTTTCTCAGGGAAGAAGTGGGAACAGAAGGGGTCAGAGGAGGTTAATGCAAAGCTTTGGTATAGCTTTGAATGCAAGTAAATTTGCTTGTCATCTAACCCTTCCATAATGAAAAAGCAGCCAAGCAGTAGTATAAGCAGTGGGAAGATCAGATTTTTTTCAGGTACACAGTGATAGGTGAAAGAATGATGTAAAAAGGGAAACATTATAAAAGAGGAAAAAGCCTCACTATGACAGCAGGCAAATACTGGAACAAGCAGCCCAGAGGGGTTGTACAAGCTCCTTTCTTGGACATATTCAAAACTTACCTGGACAAGACCACAACCTAAACTGGCTCTACGTTGAGCACTGGTTCAGATCAAATGACCTTCAAGGTCTTTTCTTTCCAACCCTTATTATTCTATGATTCATTAATAGCCCCAAGCAGGGTTACATGCTGACTGCCCAAACTTTTTATGTCTGTACCTCTCCTGCTGATGGAAGCATTTCATGACATTGATAAAATAGTACTGATTCAGCTCCTCGCTGTTAGAAAATATTCAATAAGCAGATCACATCAAAGAGGCAGATTTGCTAAACAGAATTTCTTTTTACTGATGACTATGCAGGTAGCACACTCCACACTGAATTCCTTCTAATCATCTGGCTCTACCCACTTCACAGAATCACAGAATCACAGAATATTAGGGATTGGAAGGGACCTCGAAAGATCATCTAGTCCAATCCCCCTGCCAGAGCAGGAACCTAAATGAAATTACACAGGAAGGCGTCCAGGCGGGTCTTGAAAATCTACAGAGAAGGAGACTCCACAACCTCCCTGGGCAGCCTGTTCCAGGGCTCTGTCACCCTCACTGTAAAGTAGTTTTTTCTCAAGTTTAAGCGGAACCTCCTGTGTTCCAGCTTACACCCATTGCTCCTTGTCCTATCGTTGGGCATCACTGAGAAGAGCCTGGCTCCATCCTCATGACATCTGCCCTTAACATAGTTGTAAACATTAATTAGGTCTCCCCTCAGTCTCCTCTTTTCCAAGCTAAAGAGACCCAGCTCCCTCAGCCTTTCCTCATAAGGGAGATGCTCCACTCCCTTAATCATCTTCGTGGCTCTGCGCTGGACTCTCTCAAGCAGTTCCCTGTCCTTCTTGAACTGTGGAGCCCAGAACTGGACACAATATTCCAGATGTGGCCTCACCAGGGCAGAGTAGAGGGGAAGGAGAACCTCTCTCGACCTACTAACCACACCCCTTCTAATGCACCCCAGGATGCCATTGGCCTTCCTGGCCACAAGGGCACAGTGCTGGCTCATGGTCATCCTGCTGTCCACCAGGACTCCCAGATCCCTTTCCCCTTCACTGCTCTCCAACAGGTCAACTTGTATCAGCCTAAAGAAAAAATGCACAATGCCTAACTGCACCAAGGCATTCAAGTGTTCCTCCAGCTATGATTAATAGCGTTCCTTGTTCAACCACTAAAAATTCTGCTGTGTGAGAAGCACACTTGCAGAAAGCATAACTGACTATATAGTTTGATATGCAAAGCTATACCAGATGACAGAATGCTCACTTGCAAAAATGCACTCTAAAATTGACATCTACCAAACACTTATATGTGAGTGTAACAAAGGGATAATATACCATCTTTATTTAAGGAGCTTAGATCAATTCCATGCATTTTCAGACTATCTGCAACATTACACAACATGACAAAAGATCCAACAGGAAAATACACAACTACCAAAGCTAAGTATTACAACATGTTAATGAAAATTCTGCTGTAAGAGGCTGGGTACACTATCTAGATGACAAACTGAGGAATAAGCAAAACAGTGTCAAATACACAGCACTGTGTCTCACACTCCTCAGTATCAGTAGTGTAGAAATAACTTTATAGTAAATTTGAAAGCATGCCAGATCTACCCTAAATTGTGAATCAACTATTCTCAACACAACAGCAAGGATTTAATGCTGCTAAAGTACTAAGGAACAAAGCGCTGAATGACCAGTAATCTGCCATAATGAAAAACATCTCACAAATCTCGCTTGTAACCATCCCTATCCCTTGATAATACAAAGCATGTGCATTAGAAAAGAAAAAAAACAAACAAACAAACAAACAAACAAAAACCCACCAATCTATACTTGGTGTTTTCATACAAGTGTGAAAACTCCTTGCCAGTTTTTGAGGATTTAATGTTCACACAAATTAATCTTGCAGCCTGGTCACTGCAAGATGGCTCTGAATCAAGTTAAATTAAAATTAACCTGCTGCTCAAAGTGCTTCTCCTGCAAAACTGCTTAGACAACTGACTGAACTGGGGTGGTGGTGTTGACCTTTTTGACCCTTCTAAGCTTCTAGCAAATTACTTCCAAGAAAACTCGAGTGTTTTACTCCCTGTACTAAAGTCTGCAGCACCTTCTTAAACTGAAGTGGTGATAATTACCACACTCTTATCACCAACCTCAGAGGCAGGAAATACGGCAGATATACTAAATTAGTCGCCCTTGACGAGTACAAATGAAACAGAGGGCACACTGATCACAGGACTAACCAAGGAAATCAAGACTCACTAAACTCCACCTAAGGAATAGTGAAGGCATAAAGACTGACATCAAAAACAAGGTACACAAACTGTGCTGGCAGATCTGGTATTAATACAGACTACAAATAATAGTTATGCTTATCGATTTCATCTTGTGCATTTAATATATAAAATTTCATCCTCCTTTACACTATATTGCTAAAATATTACTTTAAAATATTTAACTGAAAGTATTTTCTGAAGTGGAAAATTCCATTTTTATGAAGTTCAGCAGCACATAATTTTTTTCCCAGCAATGTGTCTTGAAATATCTTAAAAATGTGTTAGAACAGCTTTCTTAAGCTCTGTACTAAGTATCAACTTCTATATTAAAAAATATATCCCTTATCTTTCCCTCAAACAGGTTTACAACATATAAAAAAAACCATAATGAATATTAGTGAGTCCCAAATAAATAAAATAATTGCTTTCACACCAGGCACACTACCAGAGCAATTACAAAAATAAAAACAAAACTAAAAGAAAATCGACTTAGCTCTGGCACAGACTGATTTATATCAATATCCCACGGATACAAACTGTAAAAGGACATACTGCATTGTATCAAGTTCTTAAATAACTTTTCTTCTTTTCTAATTGTAAATCTTAATAAAAGAATTGGCTATTTAAGATGAAAATGAACAAAATGTACTATTGTGTAAGTCTGGAACGTGTTCTCCAGATGTTACTGTTCAAAGACATTTCTATAAATCAGAACAAAATCTGAATCTTGCCAAACTGCTCTGGAAGAACGAGGCAAGCAAGCTGCAGAATTATCTGTTTAAATCCATCCACAAAGAAAGAAGGAAAACTAAACTCCAGACTACCTAGGTTTTACTCAATCAATACACAACTAGTCATTTTTATCTCTGAACAACAGGTTCTATCCTCGGCTTAAGTCTACCGTGTCAAAAATTCTGAACTACTTCATTCTACGGCGTACAACACGTTAAGAAGGACCAGCACTTTCCTAAAGAGGAAACACAACGCTTCTCCAACAAGCTTGCAGTCTGCTTCTGAAGCATCAAGCTAACATCTTCTCTCTGTTTATACAATAAAACTCTAACACTTTTTTCTTATGCTACTTTAGGCTGAGATTTTCTCCCCCCTGTAATAGCTTATTGCTGTGTTCTTAAAGCATTCAAAAAACCCCATGATTATCGATAAAAAAAACCTCACAGAAAAACCCCAGTGTATCCCTACCTGCTGAAGTAACACCCAACCACTAGTAGGTTCTGGAAGGTAGAACACACTACCTTAACACACTGCATTACAGGTCCCAACCAGCCCATCTAAATTGTGTTCTTGTACTTCTTGGCCTTGCACTGTAATGCTTGGCACCACAAGAGCAGACCCAGAGCCTCCACTGACAGATCTCTGCTCCCTCGCCAGTAACATGCTGTGAAATCTCCACAATAAACAATTTCCTGAAATCACTAAAAAAAAAAAGATTTACAATATAAATATTTTAAAGTATTTTATGGATTTTGGAGGCAAATTATTAGATTTTTTTAAAAAAAACCCACACTGTTTCAAACTCTATTAGCTCAGCTTCAAAAGGTTCTCCTGTTATTTAATGCTACTAAAAGCCATCAGGACATTAAGCAATTTTTGTAAGCATATCCACTCCTTAGCCAAGAAACTTCACCAAATGCCATAACAACCTGGGGACAACCTTATCTTCTCACCCGTGTTTTATACCCCATAGGCATTTCACTTGAACATAGAACGTGCCTTCAAGAGTGTTCTACAGCTCAAGCACATAAATAAATAATGTGTTCAAGTAAACAGGTTTCTTCAAAGAATTACTACCACAATTTTAGAAAGGCTGGTGTCCCTCAGGCATGGCTAGGTACAGACATTTCCTAGACAAATAAACAAAAACTCATTAATTATTTTACTAAACAAACAACCCACTTACTAAGAATTAAGTGTTCCCTGAAAACTCACACAGGTGTTTACACCTTAGACACAAGGTCTACAGAATAACAAACAGGGATTACAGTGGATCAGACATTGAAAATAAACATTATTGCTGCAAGACAAGCTAGCATTATCATAAGATGTATCAACAGAAAGCTGTAAGCAACAGGTTTTACTCAGCAAGACCCAGAGTAATTTATCCAGTTCTGGATGGCCCATATCCTTAGAATCATAGAATGGTTTGGGTTGGAAAGGACCGTAAAGATCATCTAGTTCCAACCCCCCTGCCATGAGCAGGGACACCTTCCACTAGACCAGGTTGCTCAAAGCCTCATCCAGCCTGGCCTTAAACACTTCCAGGGAGGGGGCATCCACAACTTCCTTGGGCAACCTGTTCCAGTGTCTGACCACCCTCACAGTGAAGAACTTCTTCCTAATATCTAATCTAAACCTACCCTCTTTCATCTTAAACCCATTTCCCCTTGTTTCATTATTTACTTCCCCTAAGAAAAATCCCTTCCCAGTTTCTTGTAGGCCCCCTTCAGGTATTGGAAGCCTGATATAAGGTCTCCCTGGAGCCTTCTCTTTTCCAGGCTGAACAGCCCCAACTCTCTCAGCCTGTCCTCATATGGAGGTGCTCCAGCCCTCTGATCATCCTCATGGCCCTCCTCTGGACTCACTCCAGTAGGTCCATGTCTTTCTTATGTTGGGGGCTCCAGAACTGGATGCAGTACCCCAGGTGGGGTCCCATGAGAGTGCACTTCCCTCAGCCTGCTGGTTTTGCTTCCCTTGATGCAGCCCAGGATATGGCTGGCCTTCTGGGCTGCAAGCACACATTGACAGGTCATGTTGGTCTTCTTGTCCACCAGTACCCACAAGTCCTTCTCTTCAGGGTTGCTCTCGATCCATTCTCTGCCCAGCCTGTATTTGTACTTAGGGTTGCCCCGATCCAGGTGCAGAACCTTGCACTTGGCCGTGTTGAACTTCATGAGGTTAGCACAGGCCCACTTCTCAAGCCTGTCAAGGTCCCTCTGGATGGCATCCCGTCCCTCCAGCGTGTCAACCGCACCACTCAGCTTGGTGCCATCAGCAAACTTGCTGAGGGTGCACTCAATCCCACTCTCCATGTCACTGACAAAGATGTTGAACAGTGCCGGTTCCAATACCAACCCCTGAGGGACACCACTCATCACCTGTCTCCACTTGGACATCGAGCTGTTGACCACAACTTGGAGTGCAACCATCCAGCGAATTCCTTATAAAACAAGTGGTCCATCCATCTAGTCCATGTTTCTCCAACTTATAGACAAGGATGTCGTGTCGGACAGTGTCAAATGCCTTGCACAAGTCCAGGTACATGACATCAGTTGCTCTTCCCTTATCCATGAACACTGCAGTGGCCATATCCTTCAGCTGCAGCAGCCAAAGTCCAGAGAAAACTGATCAGTAAGACAAAGCTTCAAACCATACAAATAATCCTGCACTAGGACTGTGCATGTAGGGAAGCCAGGGAATCACCATCACTGAAGGATAAGAGCAGCCTTTGCCAGCTGATCTGTCCCAAAAATACCCTGTGCTTCAGAGATCTAATTCTGTAAGGCAGGCAGAAAGTAGGGGAAAACAAATATGGAAGTGATAAATAAAATCATTTTTAAAGCATCCAGCTGATTGCTAATGTCGCTAGGTCATCCCAACATAAGGATGTTATTTTCTTGCTATAACTGTGGTTTCATATGCAGTTCAGTCACTTGCTTTTTGATGTGTTTGAAATTTTCTACAAGTGAAAGCTTTGATTCAATCCCCCCACCCTCACAAGAAGCAATATAACTGTTACTTCATCTCTTGATTTTCCTTTTCTTCTGTGAATTTCCAATTTACGGGAAAACATCCTGGACCAATTGAACAGACACTCTAATTACTGTTTACAATCTGCTCCCCATCTATTTCACACTTTTTAAAATATGGTTTGGAAGAAAAAAATTCTACCAACTTTATCTATGTTTCTAGCTGCATCAAAATAATAAAGCCTAGGAAGGGTATTTATAAAACAAGCCCCACAGTTCAAAAAGGACAGGGAACAGCTTGAGAGAGTCCATTGAAGAGCCACCAAGATGATTAAGGGAGTGGAGCATCTCCCTTATGAGGAAAGGCTGAGGGAGCTGGGGCTCTTTAGCTTGGAAAAGAGGAGACTGAGGGGTGACCTAATTAATGTTTATAAATATGTTAAGGGAGAATTTCATGGGGATGGAGCCAGGCTCTTCTCAGTGATGCCCAATGACAGGACAAGGGGCAATGGGTGCAAGCTGGAACACAGGAGGTTCCGCTTAAAACTTGAGAAGAAACTTCTTTACAGTGAGGGTGACAGAGCACTGGAACAGGCTGCCCAGGGAGGTTGTAGAGTCTCCATCGCTGGAGACATTCAAAACTCGCCTGGACGCCTTCCTGTGTGATCTCATTTAGGTTCCTGCTCTGGCAGGGGTGTTGGACTAGATGATCTTTCGAGGTCCCTTCCAATCTCTAACATTCTGTGATTCTGTGATGCCTATATGCTTGACCAGAATAGGGCAGAAATTGAATTAAATTTCACATTACATGTGCATACTTATTGCACCCTTTCCACTCCATTGGGGGAAATCTATTTTAGCTATGAAAAAATGCGTTAAGGAGGAAGCTGCTTATTCCTCATTTACTACTATCTGCACATGGGAATGTCTCTGGCCATGTAGTCACATATATTCAGAACTACCTGAAAGGAAATGATCTGAGGTTGATTTTGTTTTATCCTACATACCTGAATGACACACAGTTGTTCTTACTGAGTTTAATTTTATCAAGTGTCCACCCAGAAAAGAAGCAATTACTGGCTGCACAGCAGTGCAATAGAAAGGACTTAGGGACTAAAGCATGCCACAAACTGACAGTCAACATCACACTGCTAATAAAGGCAGCAAACATCACTCAGAACATATTACAAATTACTTTATATGAGTACCAAGAGCCGCTGTGGGCAGGACATCTCTGTAAGCACTGACAAACAAAAAGGGGAGGACAGCAATAACAGGGACTAAAACAGCTAAAGAAACCAGAACAGACAAAAATAAAAGCCATGAGTGAAAGACCCTCCAACCAGCAATGGGACATTAATCCAGAAAGAATGAAACCTGTATTTGTCTTGTTCACTCTGCTGTCCCACAGAAGATCCCAAACAGTGACGAATGAATCACATGAGCAAAAGACAAATAATTCCAAAACATTTCAAAAGAACAACTGCTGACAACACCATTTCTGTTGCATCTCCACAGAGATCAGCTTTGATATCTCAGCGTATTGGGTTTGCATGGCAAGGTTTTGGTAGCAGCGGGGGGCATAGGGATGGCTTCTGTGAAGAAGCTGCTAGAAGCTTCCCCCATGTCCGACACAGCCAATGCCAGCCGGCTACAAGATGGACCACCGCTGGCCAAGGCCGAGCCCATCAGCAACGCCTCTGTGATAACATAATTAAGGAAAAAAAGGAGCAAGAGGAAAAAGAAAAGCAACACTTTGCAGCAAGAGAGAGGAGTGAGAA
>NW_010311296.1:0-37094 GCF_000700745.2 Antrostomus carolinensis | reverse complement strand
ACCGACCCTTGAGGGATACCTCTCCTCACCGATTTCCGCTCGGGCTTTGAGGTACCGACCCTTGAGGGATACCTCTCCTCACCGGTTTCCGCTTGGGCTTTGAGGTGTTGATCACAACACTTTGAGTGCGTCCATCCAGCCAATTCTTTATCTACCGAGTGGTCCATCCATCAAACCCATGTGTCTCTAATTTAGAGATAAGGATGTCATGCGGGACAGTGTCAAACGCCTTGCACAAATCCAGGTAGACGACTTCAGTTGCTTTAGCCTTATCCACCATGTTGTAACCCCATTATAAAAGGCCACCAGATTGGTCAGGCATGATTTGCCCTTGGTGAAGCCATGTTGGTTGTCACCAATCACCTTCTCATTGTCCATGCGCCTTAGCATAGTTTCTAGGAGTATTTGCTCCATGATCTTGCCTGGCAAGACGAGAGTCCTAGTAAGTGACCTGCTTAATCAGATGCCCTTGGCAGGGGGGTTGGAACTAGATGATCTTTAAAGTCCCTTCCAACCCAAACCATTCTATGATTCTATGATTTTCCAAGACCTGAAAGAGGCAAACTCTCAACTAAACACTTTCCAGCAAAGTTTCTGTATTTTGAGGTTACGCAGACTGTATTTCATTTCATTCATTCACAGTTCAGGGCTGGCATTTTGAAGCAAGAGATCTAGATACTCAACATGACTTTTGAATAGAGCAGAAAATTGAATTAAAATGTCCATATCAAAGAAAAGGATACTTTTGTCTTCTGAGTCAAGATACCCGAGTCCTAAGCAACAGCAGCTACCTAGTACATGATACTATCGGCTTCAGAAATCGTATTTCTTAAAACAGTTGATTTTTTTTTTTTTCTGAGCAGAATCATAATTATATCTACTGCAAAAATAAATTATTTCCTGTATTCACTGGATTATGGACATATTCACTTAAAAATTTATATTTCAGAAGTGTACTATATATAGTTTCTATCTCCAGTTTTTATTCTCAGATATTAATATACTTCTTTTTGAAGATATGTGAAGATGGCTATAAAACAGTTGAATACCAGAATTAATAATTGCACTTAATCATTAATAATAAAGCAATAGAAAATTTGAATGTACACTTACACTATACTACATGTTGTCACCTTTAAAGTACACATTTATTTTAAAAATCAATACCTTTTAGCTATTGCAACTTTTATAATCACTTTAAACTAAATTGAGTAATGTTGGCTATTATTTACATTTTCATCAGGCATTTTGCAGATTTCTCTCAAGGTTTCTCTATTGGTATGCATCACTAACAGGGAGGACAAAATGATGTAATTATACTATAATTTGTAAGTAAATGCATGTTCAGTTTAAAAAGGTGAAATTATTTTCCCTTTCAAATTAATAATATCTGACACATGATATGTTTTACAATCTACACATTTATGATGACAGTGCTGAGTTTCAAGAATCTCTCCAAGATTTTTGTTCCCACACAAGCAGCATATACATTTTGTAGCTCCTTTAAAGTTCCCTGATTTGTTAGATGATTATAGCATGAATTACTCTATTAGAATGCAGACTATGTATCTACACCATAAACTTTTTAAGGAGAAAAGCAGTATTTCAAAACAGACTAAAACTGGTACAGTATGTAGTATTTATGTTTTGCTGCATAGAAAACAGCAGGTTTTAAAAAGAAACATTTATCATGAAGCAATTAATCCAGCTTGTTAACTTTTTAATGGAAAGATGTTACAAGAAGTGTAATAGTAGTTCCACTTGTAAACTATCTCACAATTTTCAGTTCTCTATTAAATATTACTGTAATGTAAAATATTGTGTGTTTCATATTTGCAACAGAACAATTTAAGAAAGAACTAATAATTCCTGCAAATAAAGCAATAAGAAAGCTCATACGGATCACTGAGACTCTTCTCCTAAAGTGGAAAATGAGTTGCTTAGCATTTCAGCTTCCCATGGGATTTTTCTTTACTATTTTCTGCGTGAAAATGTTTAATGAATATGGGAGGTGAATGTGTAAATATCCAGCTTTAAGCTAGTATAATAATCTTGCTTTCAAATTCGTATTTCACAAATAGAGTGTTGACTAGCTGCATAAAGAATATTAGTCCAAATCATAGAGGATTTGTTCTTAAATCAGAGTCCTTGAATCACACTCTGTCTAGTCCTTAATGTATTTGTATACAAAGTACTATTTATTTTCCAGTAACAGTAGAGGAATTTAAAATGTGTAAAACAAATCTTTCCACTAGGATATTTTCTCCTTTATGAGTTTCTGCTTTGACTAGTTGCTTTAATTCTTAGTTGCTTATATGTCTCTTATTTAACTCTAGCTACACAACCATACTTGGATATTGTTTGCACGAGTAAGAATTAAAGCTGATCTAAAGCACCATGAAAACTACTTTTAATATAAGTTGCAGGGTATTCTGGGGTCTTGCCACTGCAGTCTTTTCTCATGCAAAACTCACAAAATATGTGCTTTCACTGGCTACAATTTTAAGCAAGTCAGGATTACAGCTATACATCCAAAAGGACTGTGTGGTGTAGGCTCAGTCCCTGGCAATTATTCTAAACTTGCAGATTCCTCTGCCTTATTGCAACTGATTGAGACTGAGATCACTGGATAATTCACAACATCGGATTTATTTGTTCAACATTAGATCACTGATCCAGGCTGAAATAATTTGTAATTGTAACACAGGTAAGTAAATGTGCCTGTGCAAATATGACACCTATAATTTTTAAAAACTTCTCTGAGTTACTTTTCAATTTATTTATGGTGGGTTATTTTTTATATACACAAGATAATATAACATAAATTAAGGAAATCATACTACTGTAAGAAAATACTTAATGAAATCTTCGTTGTTACAAGAAGATACTATAGAATATCTGGTTTAGTTAAACAAATGTACACTTCTTAACATAGATGGTCTTTATCTGGAAAGTATATGATAAGGAACAAAATTCAAATACATTCAAAGTTAATATTTTAACTAGAACCAAGCAGAAATCTAGAGCTAAAGGTAAATGACTTTTTATACTTAGGAGAATAATTTTTTTAGCAATATTATCCTTGAAATTGCACTGTTAAAACTTACTACATTGTATTAGAATTTTCTTTATGTTTCATTCTGACAAGTATCATACCTCAGAATCAATAAGTAGATAATAAACTTCATTTATTACATTGAACAATTACAAATGTGATCTATGTCAGCTGAAAGGTGGTACTAGGATGAAGTCACATTCTAAATCTCTACTATTAACCTCCATATGGAGAAAGAACAGCATTGGAGTTATTGGACACTTCTGCTCCAAACAAAGCAATGAGAGTGAAACAAATATAATGATTCAGAGTGATTGCCTACCTTGCTGTCTACAGCTCTCATCCTTTACTTTCACTGATAGATTTCAGATATTCATTATTCCTTTTTAAAGTATCTACAAATGTACAGCTCTGACCGTATTTTAATCTGTAAGCTGAACTTTTTACCCAGTACTCCAGTGTTTGACAGCAGCATGAGCTATGCGTGAGGATCTAGGATAGCATATGGCCCGAGGTCCAGCTGGGTATCTGAGTATGTCATTCCAGACGCAGGTTTGGATTGCTCAGTAATTAGCAACTGACTGTTTAATATTGTTAACTCATTTTTTCTTTGCAATTCATGTCCCGCTTTTCAAAATTCTAAAAGCACAAATTGTGCGAGTGCCAGCAAAAAAATAATAGTAACGAGCTCATTTCCATAGCATTGGACCCATTTTCATGCTGACTGATGATGGTTTCCAAAACTGAGTTTTACTGGCAAACAGGGTCCTGCTAACATTGTCCTTCCAAATGCCTGGAGGAAATAATCCCAGGTTTCAAATGGAAAAATAAAAAATATGCTCAGTTCTGTGTAGGTTTTAGCTTTACTTTTGTTATGAGCTGCAATGGCCCATAGGAAATGTGGCTTTGGAAAAAAAAATAGATTCAGACAGTTGGGCTCCCCTTGCTCTCTCTCAGTGAGGCAAAGAGACTTACTGTGATTTGTCAAATGTTGGCAACTATATGGCTTTGCCTTTTCTATTCCCAGGCTGCAATCTGCCTCAGAACAGATCTGCAGTGGAAAGTTTTTCCTCTAGTGATTTGTGCTTCATTGTTGAGGCGTATCTGTAAACAAGCAACAGCGATATCATACATGTGTGGCACCAACAGGCTGGTTCTTGTGTTTCACTTGAGCCCAGTTACTCCAAGGACCATCTTCTTTTCCAATAGGTTGGAAACTCTCATCTATTATCTCTGGATTTGCTATTTTAGTGCCTGCATCCATTCACCCTTCTAGTTTTGGAATGGTTGGCCCCCTTTTATTTGCCAAAAGCCATCTTCAATCTTCAAGTTCTGTCACCAAGTACTGTTCTGGAAAGCCTATCTGAATGAGATGTGTTTTTTGTACCACTTCATTTGTATGTCACTGACCAGTGAATGTTACAAAGCACTTTCTGTATCAGGTTTACTCCACATCTGTTCCTGAGTCAAACTGCCCCAGGGCCAGACAGGATGGCTGAATTTGATTCTGATTCTGCTCAGCTCTCAGCAAATAACAAACTATCAAGGTGAGCACATAAAGCACACAGTGGTGTTCCTGGTTCCAGGAAATTATATATTTTTTTCGCTGTTGGCAACATTAGCCAAAGATTGAGTGTATTTTCGGGCTTTTCATGCAAATATTCCTTTGCAAATATATTATGCTGGGAAAAGTTATGTTTTCCTCTACTTTTTCTGGCTTTTCTGGTACAATGGTAAAAATACACGTAATGTGCGTACACTGTAACTTCTGTCCTTGAAAACTCTGGCTTATAATTTTTTCTAACACTGACAACACCTTTGTAGCCCTGTGCCAGGATTTGTGTCAAAAGTGAGTTGTACCTTGCAAGTAAATTCAGCATTTTATTATCATGTCCTGCTCTTTAAGACAGATTATGACGTTCAGTGAAAGTTATCTACATTCCATTCCCTTTGTTTTCATAGTACTAAGGAGTTCAGGATTATACATGCTCTAGCTCTCTCCCCGAGTCCAGAGGAAAACAGATGAGAATAGGAAAGGAATGGGATAAAGCTCCCTGGATTTACTACTGTGAATGTTGTGGACACCTTGTTGACCATACTGCAGCATCTAAATATGTCAAATATTCTGCACATAGGAAAATTTCATATTTCCTTAGACCTAATCAGTTGTCTTAGACACAAAAATTACCAATGTGTGGTAACATCTGGCAAGTTAATTCTTTACTTTTGCTGCTCATAGTTTATCCTGGAGGTTAGAGTTGGAGTTAAGGGTACATTTTGTGTGTAGGATGTAAAATGAAAATACAAGTCTATTCATATTAAAATGCAGTGTGACACCTGTCCAGCTGGACTTCTTGTTTCTTGATATTGAATCTGTTTGTTCCCTCATGGCTCCCTAGAAATCTCTTACTGCTACATATCCATAGCAGTAGGATACATGCACATGTAATCTGACTGATCGCCACTTAGGTCAAAAATCACTTGAGGACACCCATCAAGGCTCCTTTACAAAGACAGGCTCCCATTGAATCTATCCACTTATTCTTATGGGAGGGTAGTTGTTTGGTTAGTTGTGTGGATAGAATTAAGCTTTTGTGTTATTCTTTACTTAAATTGTTGTTATAATAACAAAACACCAAGCTCTTAATGAAACCTATGCAAGGATTTTTATGGATAAATCATCAGACCCACTTATTCTTAAATATCTCTGTGCTTGTCTACAGCACTTTGTCTCCTTGGTTTCTAAGGGCCTTTCTTCATGGGCTCCACATCACAACTGGTTTCCTTGGCCTCCTTGCTGAGGTGAACACACTGGACATCTAATAACATAGCCACACATATTGCCAGACTTCCAGCATAACGAGGACTTTGAGTTTACTGTTCCTGTCTTCAGTAAGGTGAAAGTGGGCAGACACAAAGGCTTTACAATTATTCTAATTATCAGTCAGTCTTTACATTGTAGATGATACATCCATATGTGGACAAACAATAAAACTATTGTATTCTAAATGCACTCTGACAAATTCCTATAAATCTATGGCATTCCATAGGAAGGTGATTCATCACTTGACCATATCTGATGTGTGTTCAAACCCATAGATTATGCTGTAGTTCATACCAGGTGGCCCAATATGCAAAGGGAATGCATATGGGAAATTAGAAAGCTTCCCAGCTTCTTTAGTATAAGTGTCACTGCATAACTGCCTAAATGGTCCCTAACACATTAAATAGAATTCATACACTGCAAAAAATTAGAAACTCTAAATTAAATAGAGTGAATACTTTTGGAAGGAGCAAGAAATTTCCTCTAAGTAAAATATACAAATCAGTTGGTAATTCATTTACAGTTGCTTTCCAGTTGTAAAATTGAGTATAGAATAATGCCAGGCAGTGCCATGCATGGATAAACTGCAGTATTTTGCTTTGCACTGAACCTAGGCTCCTAAATTAGGGTGACATTTGTGTTGACCACTGATCTCAGCTTTTTTTGGCTACATGTTGATCTTCTATAAGACTGAATCAATACAGAGAGTGATAACAAGGAGCTTGAGAAATTTGCATTTATCATTTGAAAAAAATACTGAAATATTAAAAACTGGGAGATCACTGTGTGCTGCAAAACCCCTTTTTCCTGCATGCTGTGGCTGTTGGCATTCTTTTCAGGTGCAAGAAGTATTCATCCTACACTGCCATGCCAAAAAATCATCCAAAGTATTATGGCAGAAATTATGGTTCCTAAATTTGGAAGAAAATAAAAAAACCTTAACTTCTATGTGCAAAAAATCATGTATATGTATCACTATAGTGCAACCTTCAATAGAGTGTACCTACATATAAAAAAGCAGTATAAAAACTAGCCATTTGTAGTTACCTAAATAATTATTATAAAGCATTATTATGTACAATAGGATGAGAATATAAAAGGTAGAATATAAACATATAGAAAGAATATAAAAGGCATATATATTTTAATTTATATCTACAAATTATTTATAACTAAAATAAGTTTAGCATGTTTAAAATATTTCTGTATGTGTTTCATGATGTAAATCCTGAAATTTTGCAGTATAAATTCTTAGAAGAAGAACCTTTTTGTTAGAAAAGATCTAGGCTAAGTTTAATTAAACCTTATTTTTCTAATAAAATTGTAGTGAAATACAGGTGTTACTAAAGGCAATAACGTTTTTGCAATTGACTTCAAAAGAGTCAGAATTTCCCTGTAACAGATTAGCAAGTTCTGTGCTAATATGCAGTTCATGTAAGCTGTGTACTATTTTTTCCTCCCAAATTAATTTGGAAATAGTAATTTTCACTAAAAATATTACACAAATGGAACTGCGTATCTCAAGCACTTTGACTATTTGGCTATTAACTTATCATTTACTTACTTAGACTAAAGATACATGCAGAAAGGACACAGAAATTTCTTTCTTTAGAGATTGTATTTATTTGCTAAATATACAATTTCACTGGTGATTTAAAAATTTTCATTCTTTTAAACATGGTTTCGACTATTTCCCTTAACAGGTAACAGAGCTGAATGAATGTGAACATAACTATTATTTTTATAGAAAGCATTTTTAAACATTTTGATTTTGCCAAAACTGTAATGTTAAAATTGTAATATGCCACAAATATCCTCAAGTTCACTAGTGCCTTAGAACTGTCAATCATTCTGAAGCAACTGGAAAACCTTCTCTGTTCTCTTTCTGCTATATAAAAAACATATCCTAATATGATCACTAGTCATTTCTGTACAGTGCCTTTTTATTGCTTGAAAATCCAAACCAGAACACTGACATTTTATTTACTTACTAGTGACATGCACTTAATAACAGGTGCTAATTTTATATGGTAAGATGGCCCAACCATGTATTAAGCTCATTGTTTTTTGTCTGAAGCAGATATTGCCACAAATATCATTGTTTTGCTGACTCTTTTTTTTTTCTCCAATATGTGTCTGCCAGATCCTTTAATTTTTTTTCTTTCCCATGTATTTTTAAAATGAAAGTGGTCTGTCTAATAATGACAAAAATTTCCTAACAGCTAAATCTCCATTTGCAGTCAGTGTAGCAACTTTTCCCCCCTCTGTTAACTGTGAGTGTCAACATTACCTTCTACAACAGCACAAATTGCTGATTTCTAGCATATGGACATGGAATGCCAGATACGTTGTGGCTTAGCTGAGGAATTAAAGAAATCTCTCGGTGTCGCTGAATGCCGCTGCTTCCTAGAGCCAAGGAAATTAGAGATGTGAATTTTGTGTTAGCAAAACAAAAGGAGAAGAATATTTGTATTTTGGTAATATCTGAGGAAAAAAGAAGGAGAAGAGGCAAAGTCCTAGCTCCCTACTAGCTCTCGTTATTCCACGTGCAATACCAGGCTGCCATGGAGTACAGCTGAGCCCTCTCAAACTGTAAGTACAATCCACAAAAGCTGCATCGAAATAACGAAACACAGAACGTGTTGTAAATGAGGTGAATGCAGAATCTCTAAATGTAGAAAGGATACTAAGAAATGCAAGTTAACTTTATGAAAGATAGAAAAAGATAAACTGTTTTTTGAGGATCATGTATTGGCACTTTAAAAAATCCTTCATTCTAGACAAAGTCTAAATATGCCCTACTAAGTTTGGCTCGTGTAACTATACTAAATAGGAGCCTATGACACTGAGTACATTGTTTAAAGACTACTTCAGGACAGTTTAAGAAGAGGATGATATAATCTAAATATGTGATAAAAAGAGATTACTGGTACATATAATATTCCTCACTGGCAGGCATTCCTATCATGTCATATCAAAGTCTAGGAAAATGTTGAAAGTTAGAAATGTTATCTAGCATTAGCAGGCATTTAAGGAACGTCTCTTGAATATTTCTAGCATAAAAAAGTATTTCATGTGATGTAAATGAATGGTAATTTTCTGACTTTAAAAGAGAACTGTGCCAGTACATTTCAGCATTCTGGACCCAATTCTGCAAACATGGAGATGCTTTCAATTTGCTCTGCCTGCCTTCCCGCCTTAGATGGCTGCGATTGCAGCGAAATTAATCCATTTAAAAATCTGCGGCTT
The DNA here is from genome assembly GCF_000700745.2 of Antrostomus carolinensis. NCBI lineage: Eukaryota > Metazoa > Chordata > Aves > Caprimulgiformes > Caprimulgidae > Antrostomus > Antrostomus carolinensis. The sequence goes on along the minus strand of NW_010311296.1, from coordinate 27,966 downwards.
AAACTTAAGGATTTTCAGTTTTTTTCCTTCTCTCTTTTTTTTCTTAGAATATCAATAAGTTCCAATTGAAGAGCGGATTCTTTTGCAATTCAGGCATGTGCCGGCGATAACGGGCGAGTTGGCATGAAGAGAGGCAGAGATGGATTAATTATGCAGAGAACATGGAAATTCTGCTTATCATCGGCTAGCAAAGGAGCCCAGCTCACATAATCAGCAAACGAAGGGAGAGAAAAAAATAACAATGCAATGGCACCTTCCAGCCCATCATCAGGATTTTTTCTACCCCCTTGTAATTAAAAAATAACATACACTTATAGCCCTATCTCCTGTGCAGGCAAGGAGTGGATGTCCACAAAATAATTGCACTGGGATATTAGAGCTGGGAACAAGGGCTGTCCATTCCTACTATCCCTTACTCTCTCCCTCCCTCTCTCTTCTGGCCTCTCCTCAGCACTTTCTTTCTGTCTGCATTCAGAATCAGATGAATGTCTCAGGTGACATCCTATCTCAGTGTCCATAAGTCCCAAACCTCACCCTTATCAAGATTCAAGCAAACATGTATATGATAAATATTTGAAGTGCTGAAGCTGTGGGGTTTTATCCTGATCACCTATGAGCTATCTGCAGAAAATCACTTTGATGAAAACCTTTCCAAATAGTCTTTCTAAGTTACAAAATAGACTGATTAGAAGGATTTTTTTGTTGCTGTTCCTATTTGGCTTTTTCTCAAAGAAGATCATGTTACCTGTAAAGTTGGGGATTTTTTATTTTCTTTTCATCTCATGCTTTTTTAAACACAACATACAAAATAAAGAAAAGCAACAGATTTATTGTTTAGAAGAAATTACGGTTGTTTAACAAGGTTCAGTAGCAATATATTTGAGGAGAACTATGTAATAAAAAACATCAAATCCATTTCTTGTAAAAAATACAGATTGATTCTACATTTGTTATTGTTCATTTTACTAATGGTATAGCTCATGCAAATTAAGATACAGACAGTATATTTTACAATTTTGCTCCATAGGCAGACTGTTTGACAAACGTGTTTTGCTGCTTTTGTATCCATCCACTATTTTGCCCATTGCCCTGTGTTAAGTCATGCTCCCAGAATTCCTGAGCCCCAGTGTCCCTCCCCTCAGACTCATTGGTCAGCAAGGGAGACTGAACAGGGAGAATGAAGCCCAGAACAACAAAAATCATGCAAGTAGGAAGGGAGAGCAGTAGGCCAGGATTATAAAGCTGGCTGTCTCTGGAAATTTAATTTATTCATTGAGTTCCTCCAAAGCAGGGGACCAGTGTGGGGCGCAGTTTGCACACCAGTAAATGAGCTCCTGGGGACTTTGATGATAGCTGATTCTCTACTAAGTTTTAAGAAAAAAAATTAATCCCCATTTGGAAACAGCGACGAAGCTGGAAAAGAAAAATCTGATTCCATTGCAGAGTTACGCATGATAAATCAGTAATAAATTTTCATCAGTATCCTTAAGAAAAGAAAAGCATTTACAAAACTGGCATCTTAAAGACGAGATACTGTTCCAAACTCTGCTCTGAGGCTCCATAGTATAAAGCCAGAATAAATCCACTGAGCTCATTACATTATATAATCAAAGCAGTGCTAATATATACATGCACACATAGTCACACATGGTTTCAGGAAAAGGTTCAAAAGGGTGAAGCTTATGCTATTTGTTACAGCAGAACAAGACCCTGTCTAAAATCTTGTATTAAAATTACCTCAGTGAGGTTTTTTTGTTTGTTTTAAATGAAATTGCTGGAGACTAGCTCTTGGATACTGCAGCTCTTCCTGCACTGCAGGGTGGCAGCAGCAGTGTGTGCACCCCTGGAAAAACTACTTCCAGCCTAAAAATTCTTCTGTCCAATTCTGACACTAAGCCACTTCTCCCAGTGAAGATGCCAGCTAGGGGCATTTAGGGTTTGATATTCCCACCTGAGCATTTTTTGACTCAGAAATGCTCTAAGACCTTCAACTGTTCCAGCAACTTCAGTACTTTGGGAGCAGATGGACTCTGGTATTCAGTTTCCTATCCTCATACCAGTCTTAGTGTAATTGTAGAGGGGACACAGCTAATATCACCTGATGGTAACCCTGTTGTAACAATAGTTGTTTAGGGTCATAACTGGCAATGAATGGAATAAAAAAAAAAGAAAAAAGAAAAAAAGAAAAAGGTGAGATGATATGTCCATAATTGTAGGAAAACATCAGAGGTGCAGCCACCAGAAGTACTCTCTGGATTTCCCATATATAGTCTATATGTTAGAGTGGAGCTAGTAATAAGTAATACCTTCATTGCAGAGGCCACAGCTGGTCACCTGGCTAAGTACTGGTTGTGAATAGCAAAAATCGTGGTCAAGAGTCTAAATTAGCTGCCAATATCATTCTCAAGCCTATAAATAGGTCTGCATAGCCTGGCATACGTTCATGCAGAGAACAGCTACAAGTTCACTTGGTGAGTTTCATCTTTAAGAGTTCCTGGTATTAAGCAGGTTTTTGTTGCTCTGCTGTGATAGAAACTTTGCATAGAGAGCATACTTCTATAATCTTTTAAATTTCCTGCAAACAAGTTTCAACATCTTTCACAATAGGAGGCAGATAATGGAATTCTCAGTAACCGTAACAGTAAATGGATTTGTAATCTACCCATGATTAAAATTATTTTCATCATGAAGCAGAATTCTCATTATTGTTGCCATTTTAATATTATCAACTATAAAGTGTCTCAGTGATTGATACTATAGACAGCGAAACCCTATATTATGGTAATTAAATCTAAAATGAATCAGCCATCCTTATATGTCTTAGTATAGCACCTGATTATTTAAAAACAATTATATTCTGGTGTCACATAATGGGACACACGACTTTAAGGAACACATTGGTATAAGAACTGCTCAGGGTCAAAAAGTTGAGCCATAAGCAAACAAAAAGGCAAAAGAAGAATGATAAGTTATCCCTAATCTTAAATAAAGAGGATTTAAATTTGTGAAGAATTTCAGTCTATTCTTTTCAAAAGTTCTAAAATCTTTGCGCAAATCTTCAGAGAAACGAACAGATAACCAAAACACAGGCATCTCCTGGTTCATGGTATTTGCATGCAAGTGTGCTTGTGTGGGTATATAAGAGAGGAAAAAAACAAAGCCCATTTGCCTTTAACTGTATTGGTTCTGTCTTTGAAGGAAGCCAAGTAATTGTGAGAACAAACCTAAACTGTCCCCTTTTATAAAAAGGGAGATTCAACCTCCCCGCCTCCCCCTCCATGCCCCAAGTTTTAGAGTGGCAGTTTAGTGCTGTCTGAAATTGAGGCTGGCTAGTGGATTAGTAGTTCTTCAAAGCAGATGTCAATATCTGGAAATGCTAAACTTGGCAAAAATATTCTAAAAAAATATTTGTTCACCCTTTCCATATAAGAAGATTTTATAGGGACAGGAGCTTCTCAGCTGGAAGAGCATTTATACCTTTTATCCCCTTAATCTTCAGCTGTTTTCAGTGCATTTCACCACTGCCTGCTCTTACAAGCTACTTTTTTTCATTTTGGTGAAATTTTAGTACAAAAAAATTCTTTAGTGCCTCCGTTCATTTGCAGATTTCACCAGGCTTGCAAAAGCACACCTGTTGTGCTGTCTGGATTTCCTTTTCTGATCATAGGCTTCTGACAAAGAGGGGGGAAAAGAAAGATTTTTATCAAACACTCTTCACCGGACAATGAATTTTCTTCACCATTTGAATGTATCTGTGGAATGCCTGAGTGATTCATTACAGCAGATTCTGAAGTATGACAATGGGCCGCAGAAATGACTGATGGTATCTTTTTCCTGATTTCATTTCCCTGATCCTCTTCATCCCTTGGCCTGTGTACCTCGATTAATTAGAAACCAGGGATTTTCACTCATCAGCTGATGGGTTTCATGCTCCACTCTGTCACAAATCTGCTGCTTGCACTATCTCTCTTACAGCTGGTGGCTGCTTTAAAAACTTTCTTTTTTCTTTTTTCTTTTTTTTCCCCTTTTTTGAAGCAGTGCTTTGTGACTACAGGTTTAGGCCTTTTTAAGATTCAGACATATTTTTAAAAAGAGATTAAAAATTAAAGTAAAGAAGATTCAAAATCTCTGATTAAGTTAATCCCTATCCAAATGATACTTGTCCAAAAATGAACTTTTTGAAGAGATAATAATGTAAATGTTTCATAGCTCTCAGCTTTCCAAGTTCTTTTTTTAAGATATAATAATTGAAGTATTATGCAAAGGATGAAAGTATATAAATATGATTTTTGTGAAAAAGGCCCATATGCTCACTTCACATGCATTTTAGTCCTGCCTATACTATATTGTTAAGCCAATTGCATTTCAGATTTCCCTTGTATGAGGCACCTTATAATAGGATCCTGCAATAAATCATTGAACCATTATTGTTTCTGGAGGAAATATTTCATAATTGAAAATATGCTGTCCCTTAGGGTATATACCAAATTAAAATCACATGGTGATATAATCCCTAAGGAAACAAACCATAATTAAATAGTATTTAAAATGCAGAATATTTTGCAATAAAAATCCCCCTCAGAAACTTAAAATAATGTGTGAATCACAGACAACAAACATATCAATTATGTCTACCATAGGAAATGTAACCACTGCTAGTTTACTTTCTTATAATTATATATAACCTCCCAGAATTGTTTCATTTAATTTCTTCGTTTAATATATTGTCAGCATTAAAACAAGAGCCTTCGTTTTCTCCCTCTTTCTTTTCCTGTGTGATCAAGGATCAGAAGCAGCACAATCTTTCTGGAATGTCAGACTTCGTGGACACTATGCGTTACTGAGAGGGGCAATGCCAAGCCATAGATGTCTACATGTTTAGTTTCTATGGATTAAAATAGATCAAGTCTACAACATGGTTAATTTAATTATGATTCTTTGAGCCTCTCTATTATTGATTGATGGCCTAGGTATATAAGTATACACACAATATGCCATGATGCAGTCTTCTACCAGGCAGGAATTTGCTCAAGCACAAATATTTTCTGTTTATTCCTTTCCTCAGTTTTCATTTTGTCTCAAAATAAAAGGTGTGGCTGGTGTGTAAGGATGCAAGCACAAACAGAAAATTAACAGTTCTGTGCAATTACAAATTAATTTAAAATTGTTAAATGAACTACCTTAATCCACTAATTTTTATGGTTCCTTTCTACACTAGCTTATTTTGTTCATCAGTGATAGGATGCCTTTACAAGGTAGACTCTATAAGCTGGCCTGGTGTACAGAGGATCCTTGCTACCCTGCAGCAATCCAAACTGAGGCAACCTGCAGCAGAGAGCCAGTCATATAGCGCCCAGACGTGTAACTGGGCTTGCTGTGTCCGAGTTCCAAGCAGACCTTAATGGGATGTGCTCAGCTACTACCATCTCAGATTTTGCTTCTTGACGTAATACTACCTTTATGCTAAATAAAATAAAATAAAAACCATCAGAAATCTTATCTTTGGGATTTTGGTTTTTTTGCTACCATTTTTATATTGGTTAGGAAAAGGAAGACTAATAATATTCAAAGTACTCCAATTCTTATGGGACAGATTCTGCAGCCAGACATTTTCAGTCCCTGGGCAGCTTACAGTTTGTGTAAACACATTAGAAACTACATATTTGACCATAGACTGCTTTTTTGAGATGAAAAAATAACATTATTTTCATTAGTCATATAATTTATTCCCCAAAATCCAGTCAAACCCACTGTAAGTATTCATCCATGTAAATTATCTGTTATCTGTTATCTCTGTTTTGTGATCTCCCTTGTGCACTATTCCCAGTTCAGAAGTTTGCTGCTAAAGCCATTTGCCTGAGTCATTATTCTGGATTCCTTTACTACATCCTTTTGCTTGACCCCATCAAGACCAAGCTCACAGTTCTTCCCTTGGAGATCAGCTTTATCCTGCACAGCTTTGCCACACACACCAGGGTCTAGTTCAGCCTGCAGCCTTCTCTGCTGCTGGTGCCAGTGGGACAGTCCTCACTGTCACTTCCAGGACCCAGTCCTCAGGCTCCTCCTTTATGGTGCAGCCACTAGTACCACTCTTCTTGATCCCTCCGTGATCTTTTCTCCAAAGTGATTCCACGTCTAACTGAATGTGATAATTCTCCAGATTCTCCAACTTCATCTTCTATCTCACCCTTTCTTTAGTGTCAGCATGGTTGGATACCAATAAGAGATCAGCTGTTAAACAGCAGATGGAAATGGAATGGATGAGATGAGAATGTAGATTTTCCTTGTATTTAAAGTGTCAATACAGGCAATAAATAGAAGTGCAACATTGTGGGCAATAAATAGAATTGCTATACTGTGGACTTCCAGGAACTGTAGATTTCCTGTGTTTCAGGACATGGTGCTCCAGTCTCCAGCTCTAAAAAATGTGTGCACTTCCAGCTGATGGCTTTGTGGATCTTAAGGCACATCTTACTTTGTCCAGATACCTCATACTGAGTAAGTAATTTACATTGGTTTTTGTTTGGGGTTTTTTTGTGTGTTTTTGTTGGGGTTTTTTTTGTTTGTTTAAATCAGCTTTTATGCTCCTTCAGCTAGGAACAGATCTTTGTACATCTTTGGAGCATACGGGTTCAAGTATTTACATATTCTACTTCAGACTGCTGTAAACATTTAACTGAAGTACAGGCACCTGTATTCAGGACTCCAGCTTTCCCATATAGTCAATATAGGAAAAGTTAGGAGCCTTCAGAAGGTGATTTAGAGCTTGAAAAGCAGCTGTGTGGATTTACAAAGGGTGAATATTCCTCCCCCTTGCTCCTGGTGATGAGCACAATGAGGTTCTGATCCTGATGGCGCCTTTCTGGGAAGGAGACAATGATAATATGAAAAAATGATAATAATTTTAACTGTCATTTGAGTCTTGAATAATTCTGTGCGTTACAGAAGAAGACCTTTAAGAAACAATCTGTGAAACTGAACATTTATTTTGTGGAATTGAACCCTGATGAACTGAAATCCCATTATCATTTCATTTGTTCCCTGAGATTCATTTCTCTGCAGATTTCCAAAGAACAGCAGTAGATCAGTACATCTCTCAGCCCAAGCTTACCAGTCATCATCAACACTATCTTTGTATTTGAAAATTAAAAAGTTAATTAAAAACCAGGAATGGATAAGAATTTGCATTTCTGATCAACAAAGTTTTTAAAGTTTCTCTTGCTATTAAACTCAGGAAGAAAAAAAAAATATCATGCCAAATAATTTTACCTGTTTATTAAGAAGCAGAAGGACTTCTTTAGGGTAGGAAACACCTGTTTGCTTTTATAGAGACATTATTCTCTCTATTTTTCTCTAAATTCAGAAGGACATTATCAACAGCTCCTTTTCCAGGTTGCCTAATTCTGAGATTATAGGTGAATAAAAATGTGGACAAATGAGCTTTTTGCTTTGACACAGACAACATTTTGAAAGGATCTCCGCAGGCAGTCAAGGAGTGCAGTGGAAGCACAGGAAAGTGGAGTGACCTGCTGAGAGTAACACAGTGGACAGGAAATATGGGGGAGGAACACTGGCTTCCCAACCTGGCTTTTTGATTTAGTCCTTGATAAAGACACGTCCACTAAAAACAAAATCTATCACTGATACTCTGAAGTTAATAAAATATAATCAACTTGAAAATGGCCTTGTAAACAATATCCTTCACTGCAGTGCCAAGATGTAAAAAATCTCCCCGAAAACAAGTACATTTGTGGATGCTTCTCTTTCGCTCTTCTACTGTGAAGGGGTTGGATCTGGGCTTCTTTCCCATTGGTAAGACCTGATGCTGTTGGACAGAGGGCTTGGGCTCTGTTACACCTATCCCTAAGCCCACTGCCAAGAGGGAAGACTCAGTCACTGTTTGCCTAGTTAGATCCACAGCTGAAAGGGAGACAACATCCAAATCACATCTCCTGTCAACTTTTCTGCTCAGCAGAGTTCAAGCTGTTCTATGTCACACTAATTCTAAACAGAATAATTAAAAAAAAATCTGTTTCAAGTGCCTGTGTGTAAAATTAACATTGGTCAGAACTGGCGGAATCAGGGTTCATAACAGCTAAGCCAATGGAATTACACAGATGCAAATCCACCATTTTTGTACAAATTCATAGTCACCACATTTTAACTTATTTTTTCTAAATTTGATGAACCTATCATTTTTATCAGAAAGAATAAAATCTTAGAAACTTTAGAATTCAGAACACCAACAATATTTTTCTCAAAAGAAAACGATCTAGCACAATGCTGGTTTGATTGTCATCACTGGTAGTGAACACTTAAAAAAGGAGTCCACTGTGAAAACAAGGCAAAATCTTACCTTGCTATAACCCGCATTGAGCAGTATAAGACTTAAGAACTTCCTGAGCTGGAAGGTGAATTTCCTTCCTTTTGCTTAACAATTCTAGGAGAATGTCCTCTTCTGCAAATGTGCCTATTTGCTTTTTTTAACCTAGTAATACGTTGGGCTTCCACAGCATCCTGGGCTAATTAAGAAATGCACAGCTGACTGTGTGAACTGTGTGAAGAACTTCCTTCTGTACAAAAATTTGCATGAATTTAAGTTGATAAGGGTTCTTGTGCTACAAGAATAGTGAATAAACATTCCTCATTCACTTTCTACATGGCTTTCATGATTTTATGGGCATTAATATATGTTTCCTTACAATCATTTATTCTCTAAGGTAAAAAGTAATTTTCTGTTTAGTCTTTTCTCATAAAAAGCTGATTTGTACTTTTTCACCAGTTCTTTCTACATTTTCTAGTTCTACTATATAATTTTTCAAACTGAACTACTAGAAGTGCACTCACTGTTTAAAATTCAGGAGTGCTCTGTGTCTATGCAGTGGTGTGATATTTTCTGCTCTGCTCTTTATTCCTTTCCTAATAATTTTTAATATTTATTTTCTTTTTTTGATCATTGTGAAGGGTAGACATGATGTTTTCATATAACTGTTATAACTCTAGGAACTTTTTCTTGAATGGTAATGGCTCATTTATAGCCTATCATTTTCTAGATATAGTCAGATGTTTTCTCTCATTTACATAACTTTGTGTTCATCAGTACGAATCATATGCCATTTTATTCCCAGTCACAGTGTTGTGACATCCTCTACCAGTCTTCTCAGTTAGTTTTCATTTTAATAATTTTATGCCACCAGTTCAGTTCCAAACCCTTCCCTACTTTGTTGATAAATATGTTAAATAACAAAGTATCTGCACAGTCTATAAAGAACTCCTCTGTTTACTCCTTTGTGCTGTAAAAATTAACCATTCATTTCTGCTACTTTTTCATGTCTTGGAACCTGAGAGAGCCCAGGTTTTTTAAATCCTTTGTTGGAAAATTTTTTTTTTAAACTTTGTAGAGTTCCAGTTATGCTAAGATAGTTTGATCACTTTTATCTATTTGTTCACTGACTCCACTAAAGAACTTTCCTATAGATCAGTTGGGGATCAGCAAATTTCATATTAAAATTTTCAAATTATATTTAAAAATAACAGATTGTCTTAATGGTATCTTAATATACAAATGTTTTACCCTTAAGAATATCTTAATAATAAAACATGACCATTCTTTATTATGGCTTTCCATCAGCATGCTCAGTATGGAAGACAGCTATTTTATGCCATCTACCAGAACTTCTTTGAGACCTTACATTTAAACAGGCATCATATCTAATAATTTTTTTCATCTGATATGAATAGCAGGCTCAATACAATAACTAATTAATAGTATGATAATATGAAGAAAATTAATATTTTAAATACCTTTATTTGGAAGTATTGGTTAATTCCTTGCTATTACTAATTTTATTGATTTGCTCCAAATTCTGAGAGATCATTATGGCTGTGTGGACAGAGCTTTTGTGAAGCAGAGCCAAGCAATCCAAACATTTTCCTAACCTGTTGCTGAAGGGTTTGAATGACTAAGCAGACAAGCTAACTGTCAGAGCATCAGGAAGGGCTCTTGACTCTTTTGGTTGAATAAAAAGTCAGGTTGTAAGTATCACTTCCCCTGAAGGAACTAGGATTAATAGTTGTACAGCTGCTTATAGTATGCAATCTGTGGTGCAACATATGCATTTGCTATATGGATTAGGCCGGTGCATTGACTGGTTGCAGTTCATAAAGGCAGTGAGATGCCAGACTGGAAATATTTGTAAAAAAATGTGTAAAATATACATAATGTACACAATTTATACAATGACATTCAAATTTAGAGACAGGAAAAGTTGATATGAACAAGAGTGGAAAATGAATTGTGGGGAAAAAATGACTCCCTATTCTTTTATTGTTTCTTCATCCATGAGAAAACCTGTATGGGAGACCTATGCCACACAGAGCTGTATTGGGATTTCAGTACTGAAAACATGAAGTCTTCTGATCCAGGAGAAAAGCTGGAATTTCAAAGCATACTACATTAAGTGAACTTTTTTATCTTCACCTGTCAGTTTTACACTGGGACATGAAGCTACTAATGTTAAAAAGGTTACAAATTATTTAGACCCTTCTGTGATGAGCGGAATACATCCAGGCATATCTCTTGTTTAATTGCATCATATTTAGAGAAATACAGGCCCTGTTGTTCATTAAGGTAAATGTGGCAGTACTAAAATTTAAAAATCAGATTTTTCAATAAAACATTTTTTAAAATTCCTTAAGGATTTCTGAATCAATCTTTAACATCTGGGCTGTCTTATATCTGCTTCACCAGTCTAATAGTCTCAGTTTCAAAAGAAAAGAAATTTCACTGAGATTCACCTGTAGATGACAGATGGATTCTCTCATACTGCCTGAGACATGAAATTTCAGGTGACACCTGATATATGATAATAAAAGAGCACCCATCAAGTAATCAGCCCCTGGCCTTTATTTCGGTGACGTCATGAGAATGCAGGTGGCTTACCCCTGAATCCCAGTGCTTTGGAGTAAAATGGTGTGCATTGTTAGGGGCTTACCGAGAAAACTTTTATCTCCCCATCTGTGTGGTCTCTGTTGTGATAATTTTGGAGTGAAGCCACCTTCATTATTCTGCCTGCTTAGCTGAAAGTTAGGAGCAATTGACTGCAGGGCTGTTTATCCCGCGCTCTTTTTTTGTAAAGGCCATCATTTGGGGCTTGCAGTTGTTATCAATACTGGAACATGTCCTGAACCATGATTGAGAGAATATAAGGGGAGAAAATGAATTCCACTGCAGTGTTCAACTCTCAAATACAGGTCAAGCCAGTTTTCAAACTAATATTCCAGCAGTCTAAAAACCACAAAGAGATCCTTCTCCTCCACCCAGTACTGTGTGCATGATATTTGGTGGTTTGAAAGAGTAACTAATTTTTAATATACTGGCAGACATCTTCTGAGCTATCAGTGGAACTTCATGTAAAATCCACCATTCATGTTAGCAGTCCAACTATTCTTTATCCCAAGAGTCAAGAAGATATTATATAAGTATAATATCTTCCCTATAACATTCCTGAAAGCAAGATTATGTCCGTGGTTTGTAGCCATCTTTTCAAACATTCCTGAAAATGTCCGTAAGAAAGTCCAGTCCTAAAACAAATAGTCTTTGCCTCAGAGCATAGGGCACTGAATTAAAGTGTGTGAGATACTTGCAGAGTCTTTGAGATTTTTTTGGTTATGACCAAAGATTCAGCTGTTAATGCAGTCACGTTGCAGAGCAGTGCAGACATATCAAATTCACTGGGGTACCAAATTTTCAAGATTGCACCCCCAAAATATCCTCTTGCCTCAGAGGCTATTTTATGAATAAAATCCCAGTTGAAAAACAGCAACCCATTGTCATGAACACAGCTAAGCCGCTCTCATCTCTGTGAAGGGATTAGTGGAATTGCTTTGATTACTCCGACTTAGGAAAAGGTGGGACAGTGATCAGGATTGCACTGCTAGTCCACCCTCCACAACATCTTCAAAGAAACCAGAATAACATGTCCCTTGCTTAATGCAAAGTACACAATAGGCCTGTGATGGGCTAAAACAGGCTCTGTAAAATGAGTTTTACAGCTAGTGGAAGCAAAGGTGCCTTTCTGATGGGATGCGTGCTGTGTGAGATGAACCATCCTTCTGTAACACAGTGACACATAAAGAGCTCACAAAAGCAGCGGTAAACATCAGACAGCTGTCCCCATGGTACAGGCATGATTAAACAAATCACAGAGTGGTCTGAAGGGTGATGGTAGCCCAGTTTTGTGGCAATCCCGGTAAGAATGTGTTGTCCACCCACCCAAGACAGTAAATCATGACTTGATTGCTGGCAATTGGAAGGCCTGTATTTCAGGAGCTGGGGAGGAGTCACTTTGGAAAGTACACCCAAGGGGAAGATGCATCAGCAATGTCATCAGTCCAAACAAAAGGAAATAGCAAAGCTCCAACTCTATGTGTGGATCAGTCCAGCAGACAGACATTATTGCTCAATCCAAAGTACAGAGAGAGACTGTTCCTGACTTGGTCCCAGGAGGCCTTTCCAAAAGTTAATACCTCATTTTTCCCACCTTAACAAGGACTTGTTAGCTCTTCCCTTTTAAACTGGTAGCTTGTATATGTTTCTGTTGGAGTAGGATGTCATTTCTCCTTTGACCCTCTTCTTGCTTATTGCTCTTCCTGCAAATTGCACTTAAAAGTTTCTAATATATAGAATATACATTTATGAGTATGCATCTTCCATTTTGAACTCTCCTCAGCTCGGTCTCAATAAAATGTTAGAAGAAGCCATTCTCTTCCTTTGTTTTAACACATTGATGATCTTAATCTATTTTTTTCACTGCCTTCATGCTTTTATATCTCTCTGAGATCAACCTCCTTGCTCTATCTCTCAGAAACACAGCTTTTATTTAAACAGATTCCTTTCTCCCACCCACATGCTGGCAGCAGTTGGGCTGAGCACAGTTTTCCCATCCACAAAAGTCTTGATACTTAGAAACATTCCTGTTTTACATCCAAGGCCCCTCAAACAGACAAGCCAGACAGCACTTCATCCATCCCAGAATGGGCAATGGACCAGTGATTCATGGGTTTTCCTGTGATCCAGCAGGAATTTGATTTTCTGCTCTGCCTTAGAGTTGAACTGCTGGCCTTCCACAGCTGAGGAGGTGGCCACAGTCACTTAGTGCTTTGCTGCTGTGAGAGAGGTGTTTGGCCAGAAATTCTCTTCTTGCCTGGTACGTAAGGCTGTGTGAACACATTTTTGACAAATTAACTCTTCATGGAGAGAGCAAAAATTAGGAAAAGAACAACTTCTCGAGTATGGGAATCCTGACTTTATCTGCTATGATCGAGGCACTCCAGCTTTGCTATCTGGTGGACTGGATTTGGTCTCTTCCCTTTGTAGGCTATCCCAAACCCTGCTGGTAGCAGTCAATCTTATTTTTTCACATGCTTTCCCAATGGAAAATACTCCTTCCTTCACTGGGCTTTTGCCTTTTCCTTCTTCTAGCCATAAAGTCACTAAACTCCTGCTTTTGCACTCTTCACAGAAAACTAGGAAGATATGCAGCCTTATTTGGGAAAGCTGCCATTGTCCACACTCAGAAGAGCCAAGGTCTTGGCTCTGCTATGTTGCTGCTATGTTACTGTTGGTCTATGTTACTTCTATAGACAGACGAGGGGAGAAAGCAGGGGAATAGATGGGAGAAGCATCTCAATGATCAGAGCCAGTGAGCTATCTGTCCTGTCGTCCTCCTCCTTTCAGTGATCTACCAACAGTAGCTTTATTTTTCTGGCTATGGGAAGCCTTATTAAGAGTATATTTGGAGAAATATTTACAGTCTTTCTAACCAGGAATCAGGCAAATATTTTCTTCTTCCTAAAGTGTGTGCAGGACTTTGAAAGCCATATTTTGGAGAAGCTAAATACAAGAATGTGCCTACCTTTTTATTAGTGCTATTTTAAATGTTCAGCCTGCCTTCGCCAGTGTATGCTTTGACATGGTTGATTGTGCCATAATAACCAGGTTTTTACTAATTCCTGTCTTCAAAGTATCGAAACAATAATATTTTAACAAAAATACATCTATGGAAAGATTTATTTATGAGTTATTTCTCTGGTTCCCTGAAGGGTAAGGCAAAATATTGTTCATGTAAGTTCTAACCCCCTACAGCAAATACTATTTCCATAAATACTTACACAAAATAAAAAAATGATTTGAGGATGTTTTCATACCCAGGTTTTTCTTCTCGTATACTTTCTTGAAGTGTCTTTTTATTACCACGAACATCTCATAAAACATATTTTAATGTTGCACGCTCAACAATTGCAGGTATTTATTTTCCAGAGGCTTTCACATCAGAAGCTCTGTATCTACAATTTTACACATCCAACCAGAGAGTAAGAACCAATTATGTGAGTCTCCAGTGACCTATCTTAGCTAAGAAAACAACTGAAATAAGAAATGATTGAGAAACAAAAATTCACAAAAAAAAGTTGAGTGAGTAATTCAAAGATTAGAGGAAAATAGGCTATTTTCAACAAATGTAAAGTAAAGAGGTAGTAAAGAGATAGTAAAATTATCGAAAAATTGATAAAATTTTGGAGGATTTTCTCACATAATTGAGGGAGATATACTAGATGTGATTTTCATTAGGCTTTGGCTTAGAGTGCTTGTCCTTGACAATGCTAGACAATTCAATGTGCCATTTATTATTAACCTGAAAGGGAACAGATTCTTTATCATGAAGTAAACATAAGTGGAATCAGACTCAAATCCTGGAAGGTATCCTTAGTATCTTCAACAGTTTTAGCTGTGATGTTCATTTTCTCATTTGTTCCAGCTGAAAGAGTAATCTTTATTATATTTTTAATTTAGGGCCTAAGCTGTAAGCAAGCAGATATGGTGTTTGTGTACCAACACCTGAGTATGCAGAGACTGCTCTGCACATGCAAATTGTGTGCATGAAGCAGTCCTGGGGAACTGTTTTTTTATGTGATAGTATCTAGTCATATGTCTCTCCAAGTTTTGCATTAAATTCAGCATTACACTATCAAAGTAGCAGTGGACTATACCAATCACTGTAGATTTTTTGGTCCTTACTTTATGTGTAGCTAAGCACATTAAAATGTTTTTGCCCATTAAAGCAGAAAGGTATCACTGAACCCTGGAGCTCCTCAGCCTCCGTCTTAATAGAAAAAGCTACCCACTTTATGGGAAAATTTGTATATTATAACATAAGTCAGAAGATCATATCTGAGCTTGGTCTATAAATTAATTGTTAGCTTTTCTAACTAATTTACTTATATAATGTATATTGAATTCTGTATTCACTGTCCTCTAAAGTACTAAGTCAGGCTTGCAGTAGGATCTGCCCCTGGAGAACACTATGACTAAGCTAAAAGCTCTTAAGTTTTTAGAGTGTTTGTGGTACAGAAGTATTTCTCCAACTTGTTTATATTCTGCCCTGTTATCAGAGGTAGGACTGTTAGTACTGCTTGTATTGAATGTTGTTTGATGCTTCCCATTTTAAGATGCTGTTTTCATTTGCTGACACATTTTCCAGACTTTAACCTTTGGTTTTGAAATGGAAGTTTTCCTGTTGTGTATCTCTCTTGGGCTGATTAAGTTTGAGAAATTTCAGCCAAAAGAGATTCCACTGTCTCTGAGAATGAGCACAGGGAAAAAGCACATGGTGTCTCTTCAAGGGCCCCCAAGCTCCATTAAATTGTTCTAGTGACCTTTAACTTGAAAGACCTACTGCCCATAAGATTGAAATGGGTCTTTTTGTCTTACTTATAAAAATCAACTTAATTTGCATCAGATCACAGGCCCCTGAGAGGAGAAATTCTACAACTGGAGCCAGCAGTGGTGCCTGGACTGAGGGCTCGGGAGCCCAGTCTGCCCTGCGTGCCCAGCGAGAGGAGCAGGACCCAGGTGTCCCCCATGGCCTCCGTCTCTGCACATACTGTGTGTGTACAATTATTTTCTACACAGTAGAGATGCTTCAGATAACATCACAACTCCACATAGCTTCAGAGCGAGCTGAGCTTTGGACACTGAAAGTGTGCTCTGAGGTGAAGGATGTGGAAAAACAATCCTGGATGGGTACCAGAAAAGAGTAACACATTGTTATCAACTTTTCCATGCCTCTATTTCCTATCTGCAAAATGAACATAAATAGTTCTTCTTCTCAAAGAACAGTGTGAAAACATCATGGTGTCATCACTGTTTATGAAACTGTAGTACCCAGCACCATAGCAAAGTCCATGAAGGAATATGTAGTCCTGCCTAAAAAACAGGCCAGGACTTCACCAATGAAGGAACAACAGATTGTATAGCTCATCACCAAATATGCAGTGGATAAAGCAGAAGCTATTTAATCAACATGTCTTTTCACTAATGATCTGAATTGTGGTGAAAGAGGCAATGTTAACATCCTACCAGTTTCTCACTGCTAAGGATTTGAGTCTGCCACTTTTGGGCTAATTTTCATGTGTATTTTACCCATAGAGTAAGATTACTCTGTGTGCTGCATATTGTTTCATATTAGATTTGCTTGGTTCTGTATTTACCTGTGAAACAAATAACTATTATTTGGTCTATTATATCACCACTTTGCTCTTGACACAGCTATGGAAAACATATTTCTTTCAGTTCAGAGTTAGTTCTACTAGACTCTATATAACTATGAGCAATTTTGATTATATTCTACATAAAAATTGTAAAATATTTTATCTGATGCCACAGTCCCACAATAATTAGCTGAGATTCACTCACAGAGGTACATCATCCATTGAGCCAGCTAGTGCTTTCTCTCCCCATTTTTAAACAGCAAACCAAAGACTTTTTTCTAGCAAATTCTTGCCTTTTCAAATTACTGGTTAATACTGTAGCAGAAAAGATAAACTTCATAAAATAGATTAAATACTAAAAATGTAATTATGTTTTAAATTAAATGTAAATGTTTAAAAATATAAAACTTTATAAATGTGTTTTTGCATTTTGTACTGAAACCTCCCATATATATGTATAGAGCAATTGACCACACATAAAACTGTCTCACAAATTTCAAAGTAATAGTTTGTGTAATTATATTGAATCAGAGGGGTCCTGTTACTTTGTTCATAGCTGGGAAAAAAAGCTTATGTAATACTGAAATGAAATGTTATTACAGTCTCACTTACTCATTCTTGGAATTGGCTTAGTGATTACTTCAACATCGACATCAGTGAAAAACATTTGACATCTGGCCTAGAAAATCAGACAGCAGACCACAGAGACTTTGATTAAAAAACTTCATGTAATTTTCTCCAATCAGTAAGCTGGCCTATTCTTTTATTAGAATGAAGGTTTCTCTCATCACCTGCAAATTTCTAGGAAGACCTCAGAAAAGAAGAAAAAAAAGAGCAGTTCTCCTACTTTTACAATAACTTTCCATTCCAACATGCAATTTCACAGACCGAAGAGATTCAGTTCCACTGACGAATTGTTTTCTTCTGTTTGCAAAGGGTCAAACATTTGATTTCCACAAATGCTTTTGCTATTTATTCCTTTATCAAAGTTTACTATATCATCCTTCTCTGCTTAATGATTCATCAGGAGCATTGCACAGGATGCAAACCCATTTTCTGGAAAAAGAGAGCAAAATATACAAGTTTTTCATGCTCTCTGTGTGTCACTGAATAATCCAGGCTAGAAATAATATAGGCCAGTTATACTCATGTTTTTATATCCTCCCCCAGAACACAGCCACTCTATCATGAGAAAGAACGAACCATTAGCACAGCATTACAACATACATTCAGAAATGAACTGCACTGCAGTACCATCACGAATCAGTCTCAGGCTGAGGCTCTGGCTCATGACATGAGAGCAAAGCACCAACGAACTCATGTAAGAAATACTGCAGTAATGAACCATCATGCTGCCTTTCTTCTTTTAATTCATATGATGAAACTGGATAACTAACTTATTTTTAACAAACTAATTTCATTGTATCTGTTTACAGCTCAAATTAAGTTGCTGCACCCACACAATACCTCATCTTCCTCTTCTTTGGCAAGGACAAAGTCCTTGCTAATATAATGCCACAGATGATTTGCTCACCTCTTAAGAACTGTAGCAAGGAGAGGGAATAAGCTGGCTCCTAGAAACAGAACAAGAAATCTCTCAAGCATCGTAAACTGAGGGCTAAATTTAATGATGTACCAATCAAGTCCTGACCACTATCAGTCATGGTTGATCCCAAATGTTTCAAGGCAGATGAGTTTCTCTTGCTCCTGTTGGGTTTGTTAGAAGC
Source organism: Antrostomus carolinensis (assembly GCF_000700745.2). Taxonomy (NCBI): domain Eukaryota; kingdom Metazoa; phylum Chordata; class Aves; order Caprimulgiformes; family Caprimulgidae; genus Antrostomus; species Antrostomus carolinensis. Next base: position 9,691 of record NW_010311296.1, on the reverse strand, counting down.
AGCTGTGATGGCTCCTCCTGTTTAGCATATCCCTTTGATTATACAACATATTGATACTTCCAGCTACTGCACTCATATTAGAGGAATAAAAATTTCGCTTATGAAGCTGGGCCTAATAACCCAAACACAACCGCTCAAAACATGTATTAACAATACAACATTTAAGGCATAGAGTTTGTTTCCCTGTATATGGGGAAAGAACAACCTGCTTGCTATCAGAGCTCAAATGCTGATCACTGCTTCCTGGCTGTATTCTGTGATTCCTCCTTTAACTTCAATTACTAATTTTAAAATACTGTGCTTAATTTCCCACTAAAGCATTAGCACATAACTATGAATTTCACAGTATAGCCAACCTATTTTTATGATGAATATAACTAAATCTCATTAAGAAAGATATTGAAAAGGATCTATGCCCTGTTATCCAAAGTCTTGTTACTCTGTTTTATATTCTCAAAATGTTTTGCATTCATGCTACGCTCCATTCCACAGAAGTAATTTTTTTAAGTTAAAGTGCTGAAGTCCCTCTACCAGTAGCTGGGTCAGTTATTACTTTTGTAATAGCAGCAAGACAGAATAAAATCAGAAAGCTGTATCCTCCTCTCTGTGCTAGGGAAAACGGGGAGAGAAGTGCACACAAGGGAGGTTTTTCTTGTGTGGTATGGAGAACAAGTGAGATGCACACAGGGGTATGATGAGCTGTACGTTGTGTTTGCGTTGTTCTGCTGCGTGGCTGCATCCCCACAGCAGACTATTACAGAATTGGACATTAATAACTTTACTCTTACTAATAGGTTATGGACTTTATAGTACTAATCAATAAACTATTTTAAGCTGGGTCAGTTGGTCTCCTGAGCCCTTCTTCGGAACAGCAAATAGACAACAGTCCAATCCACAGGTCACAGGCAATGCCATAAGGAAATGAGAGATGTACTGGGGGAACGCATGCCAGCCTGCAGGGCTACAGGCCTAGAAGGGGCACCAAGGAGGCCCCTTGGGGCAACTGCTGCTGGCAGCAAGCAGGCAGAGAGGAAGGAAGGACACCTGTAGAAATACAGAAATCACTTGAAGCACCACCATGAGGGACAGCCAAGAGAAAAGGCTTTTTGAGCAGAGCATCAGCTGGAAAGACCTCAGAAATTGCTTCTCCTTCTTATGCTCAAGGATTTAAAGTTTCTTTTCCAAAAATGTATAGAACAGCATTAAAAACAAATCTACCTCTGTCATTGACTTCACCCTCCAAACAGAACTAGCCTATATTATTTCTGCAACTGTCTTAAGGGCTTGGGTAAAGAAAAGCAACATAATTGGTTTGTCATATAACTGTATATGTATACATGAAATTATAGTTTTCCTGCTTTTCTCTTGAGCATGTGCTGCCATTCCTGCCTCTAGGAACACTGAACTTCATATAAATTTGTTTCTGCCTGAAACTTCAACCACAGCCTTTTTTTTTTTTTTCTTTCCACATGAGTATATTACATACATTTACCTAAAAGTGATTGACCCTGACAGTGGGGTCATAAACATGATGATCTTTTATGCTATATCTGCTTAATGCAATGTATATGGTAAAGGCTGAAATAAAAGGAATTAAATGATCAGATAATCTCTGATGGTAGCAAATTGGAGCAAGTGACCCAGGATACTCCTTACAGGTCTGTGCCACTATCATTCTAATTCAAGATGTCTAAGCACGAATTAAGTGATACCAAAGATATTTTGTCTTCAAAGTAAGTAATATCTGTTTACTGAGCTCTACATGGTACTTGCAGAGGATTCTTCATTCTTCATGCATGAACCATTCTTCGTGCAACTGCAGTAAGTGCTTGGCACAGTAAGCTTCCTAACTAAGCAAATGACATATTAAGTCTAGACTAAGAGAGAGCTCTCCTGTTCCATAATTCCCCACACAAGTACATCCTATCAACCGACATGATGTTTCTTTTCTTCCTATAATTCTTTTTAAAGAATTGCATGGCTAGGAAGTGATATCTCATCACAAAGAACTAGAGATTTCATTATTTGTCTCAGATGAATCCTCAATATGGCTCGCCTGAACATATGTTGTTTTGTCCTGTCATGAGAAGAAAAAAGCACCTCCAGCAAAATTTTAAATGAAGCATAAACAGTCCGTTTAACTGGTTTGTTTTAAACAATACAGGAATTTAGTTAAGTGTTATTTAACTTTCCCTTCAGAATAAAATTAACTCTTCTGTTAACAAAACAGTCTCAATCTTTATTTTTCTTTTCCTTTTCTAAAGATCAGTACATTGAAGTGATTTTTTTCAGGTGTGGCCATAATGAAAAATAATTAAAAATTCACTTTGGGTCAACCTGAAGTATTTTTTTCTTACTTCAACCATTTTCTAAGTTAATTTCAGATGTAATTAATTTCATTTTTTACCTCCATATAAGGTATTTTGTTCTGATATTGTTTCAACCATATACATTTTATATCAATACTAAATTTTATTCAAATTTGAAATTAAATCCTACTTTAAAGCAAAATAAATTTAAGAAATAATGAAATATTTAATTCAAAATGAATATACTATTTTTCTAAACTTTTTTCAAAAGTCTGCATACTTCAAATTTCTGGTCTTTGACTTGACAAAGGTAGTGTGTTAATAGAGACAATACCATTAGAATTTTTCCTACCTTTTCTTCATTTTCATCTGGAAGTCAGAGAGTAGTCTGTTGACTGAAGAAGTACATGTTTATTATGGAGATTAAGTATGGTGTGATTTAAAAATGATATATTGGAATATTTGCTAAGAATGGGTTTGGTACATATTTCTAGTACCATGGATTGTATTTCTTCACCACATGAATCTTTTTTGGAGGATTTATGTGTAACAATTTCATAATCTGTCACTAAGGGGATTGTATATACGAATGCATTAATTCTTTGTTTGAGGATCTTATGACCATCCTAAACATGGGATCCTGCAGAAGAGCCCTATCTAATAATGTGTTTACAAAGTTTATATTTGTTTGCATACTGTATGGTTGCCAAAATGTCTGGATTCAGGACTGTGACTGCACAGCTGAGAGACGGGCTGTTTTTTTTCCATTCAGTAAAGATTTCCTATGGTTTGCTGTTCCTAGAAAAGTTTCTCTTAAGCCCATTTTTTTAGAGACTATTATTTAATGTTTTCTCAAGTACCCATTACAATATTTTCAAATGTTTAAGATTATCCTAAGAGCCACCTCAACTCTGCATGACTTAGATACCTACTAATTTCTTTTGTCTAGTTGTTCGTTTTTGTTTTTGCTTTTATGATAACTACCTTGGAAAGCTATCTTAATGTTAGTTTACTTATATGTATTTTAAAACTAAGAACAAGTGCAGAAAAAATGTTTGCAGATATAAAGTAATCTTGATCTTTATGAGAGAATTAATGTCCGATCATTATTACAAAAATAATTTGTCATAACAAGGCAGAGAGCAAAAAATTGTAGCAGGCATTGAGCAATATGGAAATAAAGGAAAATGAGAAATTAAGGGATGTGTTTTGCTGTAGTTACACAGGCTTCAGCTCAGAGACAGCAAGCTGACTTCTTTGCCCTTATTTGCCATGTAATTCAAGTACATTAAAAGACCAGACGATCTCCTCCTACCCTAATGTCAGTTCACACATCTATTTAAATTTAGCTGGCATTTATGTAACTTACAAGTTACAGTGTAAACAATTCTATGAAATCCCACCACATCATTCTATAAGGAAATAAATGCAATTTTCCTGTATTAGAAATTATTGCAATTAACAACGGATTTTTAACTTTCAGCTCTTGTAGCACTGTGAATTCTATTTATATGGCAAAAATAATTTCAGTTATCCTTTAGCAGACGTTGTCATTCTTTTCCAATGTGTGTAAACTCTTGGCTACATTGCATAACCCATCATGATTCTCTCCCAAAATATTATCATGTAGAGTATTAATTCTTCAGCATTCAGCTGACACAACCCATAAATTCATCCAGTAACCAATGTCTTCAAGATCATATTGCTGAAGGAGTTTTTATCAGTTCTCCAAATTATAATTTGCAGCCTCTATTGTTACATGCTTAACCATCTGTCACATTTTTTCTCTTGTTCATACAGTTATAGTACTTGTATGTAGTGGCTTAGAGGAGTTTCTACGAACACAAGCATAGGGAATTTATTTTTAATCATGTACCTAAGAATTTTTTAACTGAAAGCTCAGCCCTCTGTTAGCATTCTGATCCAGTGAGTGTGTAGCAGGTAGAGGAAAGAATGCCACCTACAGAATTATCAATATCAATTCAGTTAACAACCCATATTTTTCTTACAGGTCTCTTATCTTAATACTGATCAAGCTCATTACTAGTTGGCTGTGACATTTAGCAAGACCACAGACCAAAGAAGTATGGCTTCATGATTTATATGATGAGCAGTTAAATTTTCAGATTGTTGAAAAAAAATAGAAAAAAAGAAACATTAGTACATTTTGCAATATGTTGTATTTCCTGGAGGTTTTAGAAAGCACAGTTTTAGGAGTTTTATGAGATTAAAAATGCTGAGAATTAAAGTAACACCAATGCAGATTTTTTTTAAGTTTAGAAAAGCAGATACTGATGGATCACAGACCATGTATGTATTCTAAATTGCGTAGTGATCAAAACAGCAACAGTAGAAGGCACTTAGAACTTTTAACTTCTCGTAACTCTATCAAAACAAATGACTAGTGATAAAATTATTTTAATGTGCCTTATAACTGTGGGTGATGCAGCTGAGACAAGCTACATTGCATTCTACCCCATGTTCCATTGATGATATTGATAACCAGGTTCTGTTCCAAAATGTTTGACTGGCAATAATTCAGCCGAGATGAATACAGTTAAATCTCTGAAACTTTTGGCAAGTATTATTTACTTCAAAGTAAATCTGTAAACTGAGCAGGCTTGATCTTGAAATTACTGGAGTAAAAGAGTATGCAAAAGTACGGGTCAGTGCTGTTTTGCCCCAACTCAGTTTGTCTTTAAGGAAGTGCGTACACCAGGAGAGAATACGGCCATCAGTAGTGGTTTTATGATGTTTTTTTAATGACAACAATCCCAGGTCTGTTATTCTATTATTATACAAAGCCTTACCCAATAGTCAGGTTACAGCCATCCACATTCATATGATTTTTTTAAAAAATAGGTTATTATTTATAAGGTCAGGTCAGCATTTTGGATGTAACTTCAAATGACCTTTGCTACACTTGACAGTATTTTTTATACAGCAATGACACTCAAAGGAAGAAACAGAGTGGAAATCAGTGCAGTTTTCAAATTAAGTGAATAATGACACTAACATCTGCTGTGTAAAACAAGGAGAGCACAACTCCCAGTCTCAATTTTTTTTTTAAATTAGGTCATATCATAGGAGAATGGAAACCCTCTTCTAAATAATACATCTGAATGTAGGAGTCCTTTTTCATATACTATAGTCATTCAAGATAATTTAGCGTAAGTAGAACTTTATTTGTCATTTAAATATACACATTAGCACTGAATATCACAAAGAAAGCAGTATTCACATTCCACTCAAGAGCAGAAATATTATCCTGTAATTCATATGGAAATTTGTACCTGAAAAACAACGGTAAGAATCACCAAGTCCATACTGTTGTTTTGTGTGGCTGTGTATTAAGTACTGAAATAAACTTCTATTAGTTCATTTTTATTTTTCACATATAGCTCAACAGCAGCTACCTTTTAAAAATGAGCATACAAAATGTCTAGATGCTGTAAATAATATAAAATATGGAAAAAAATAATTATGAGAAAATACCTTGGTTTTGAACAAAACTGGTATGCATTTCAAGAGTACTTAGAGTAATTAATCATCCAAATGAGAATGTGCTTAGTAGGGTGCTGGAATATCTCGGGAGAGGGCACTGATCTGTTAAGCCACATGTGAAGTGAAGATAGTGAAGAAATATTTTTTGCATGTGAGCAGGAGGGGAGGGAGGACTCTGGATGCTGCCTCAGCCAGTGTCCCACATCACGGAGGCAGGGAGGGACCTTGGAGAGGGCCGCAGGACTGTGGCTGGCAGGTGCAAGCCCCTTAATCTCACTCACTGCTGGTGAGCTTGTGATGACAGTCCAGCACCTTTCAAAGCAGTAAGTACTCAACAATATGCTCAGATACTATTTTAATGAGTTAGAAAAACTTTTAGAAAGAGCCTGCTCTGAAGGAATGTCTATGGGCAGGTATTATTAACATTAAAATTCATTCACCGTTATTTCATTAAAGTAATAAAAATTCCCCCAGAATTTGTATTATTTCCTGCCAGGTGTGCAAACACAACAACAAAATCAGAGCACAATTAGCAGTTGCCTTTTTTTGCTTTAAGTTAATTCACATTTTGCCATTGATGCAAGAAATTTTACTCTGTCTCAAGAGTTCTCCAACTCTGAAGTGATGTAAAAACAACTGCTACTCACAGGGACGTTGTGGCTACAGATGGTTAAATTATTTCTCATGATGTGACAAAGCAGGCTTTGTTTATCTACTGGCAAGTCATTTGCAAACAAGAGTTCACACTTCACAAATATATTCTCTGCTCATAATTGTTTAATGAGCAACGTTTATAAACAAAGACCAGGAGTGGAGTTGGTTGTGACCTAATTCCGCTGCTCAGGGTTTTCACTGGGTTGTTGGTCATTTTAGTCACACCATTTTGTTTCTGGTCTTTTTAACAACTCAAGTGATTTTGACACCTATAAAGTAATGACAGCGAAAAACAGGTATGTTTTTCCTGCATCCTGGATCTTTTTTATTCAAATCTCATATTTTTCAGCTCCCTCTGAGAATGGGCACAGGACTTGATGGAGCTCAGTGTGGCTAGCACTGAAGGCCATCCCAAAAAACCAAAATACTCCACAGGAACAGCAGTAACCAAGCAGGGAACTAGCAGAACAGAATTGCTGATGAGAATTTAAGTAGTATTTGTGAACTTGGTCCCCCAATATGTCTCTTTCTCTGGAGACATTCAAGACCCGCCTGGACGCCTTCCTGTGTAAAATTGTTTAGGTTCCTGCTCCGTCAGGGGGATTGGACTAGATGATCTTTCGAGGTCCCTTCCAATCCCCAACATTCTGTGATTCTGTGATTCTGTGAATATTTCCTGAACTCACACTGCTCCTGTAAGCATTAATAGAACATGTAGAAGATACATATTACCATTATCTTCTTTATATATCTCATTTTTTTAAAAAACAGATAGTAGTTGAATCTTTTCCTAATCTTATTTTTCACAACCTAAATAAATTATTTTTATGAATATTATTAACATGGTCTTTCTCTGTGTCCCAGCAAAACACTAAGCACTGCTGTTTGATGATAAGATATATTAACTCTCAGTATTTACTCAGAATTTAGTCACTATTACTAACCTTTGCAGGCCTGTCTCTGTCTTTTGGCCTTAATCTCCCCCCCAGAGGAATTGTTAGGAAAGGCAGAAAATGAAACAGAACTTTCAAACTTCCATCAAGCAAAAATGCACCAACCAAAAAACCCCTTCATCCTTCTCTCGTTATGGTTTGTTGAATCTTCCTTTGTCTTCTTGTATAATAGGAATAATGTTCATGGCACTGGAGTATACACACAATAAATAGCTTCTGTGGTTATCAAACACCTCAGCTTCACTTCAGCATTTAATCACCCACAAAAGCCATTTCTTTGCCTTGTATACTTCTCTGCCACAAACATTATCCTGTAGCTAACATACACCCTGGAGTGCCAGGCCTTCGTTTTGCACTCTGAAAGCTGAATTGGAAGAATGAAAAACCCAACTCTCAGTTTTTTAAAATAACAGTTTAAAAGGTAAAAAGGGGCTAATAGTAATCAAAATCCCCAAGTCCCCATTAATGTAGTAGAGAACAGTCTGGTGCAACCACAGTAAAAAAAGAAAGGACTATCTTAAATGGTCTCCCAAAATTACCTGCTGGAAGGACTCCAAAGAAAAAGCATAGTTATGATAGACATATGCTAGGAGATTATGAGAATAACTTTGTTCTGGGAGGAATTGACTTTGCTCCCATGTTAGAAATAACACTAGCAGAGCCAAAAATGCTCTGCAAAACACAATATAGAGAAGTTTCTAACAATAAATATAAATTGTTCTCTCAAGCTGCTTTGACAGACTCAAGATATTAATGACCTGAAAGACATAAAGGAACATAATATAAGATTCTCCTCCCAGTTCATCTTCCTTGTCTTTCCCACATCCCTCTCTTCACAGCTCCTCAGGTTGCCCCTTTAAATTGTAAACAACACTGAAGTGCTCTTGAGACCCTCAAAACTGGTGAATTTACTTTGTTCTCGGGCAGTCCTGTGCTGACAACCTGTATGCTCCTGATCAGCTGTCCTCTTCATTCATGCTTTAATCTCATCTACGTCTGATCGACAGGTCAACCTAAGTTACTCCAGTTCCTGGATGCATATTTGTGGCTTCTAAGTACTTAGAAGTAAAAAAGGGAGAGATCAGAGTGAATTCAGCCTGTGGAAAAGCTAGACAGAATAAATAAAACTTTAACCATTGAAGTCTGAAAGGAAATACTCTGGGGTAGTAATAACACAAATAAAATGTGCATGAAGAGAAAGAAGGAAAAACTGAAGGAAGTTTTTGGAAAACAGATAAAAAGAGAAAAATAATGGAATCTCTACAGAGAAAAAGAAGGAAAGAATTTGGGTGACCAGCGAAAATAATGGATCAGCAAAAGGCATAGAGGTAATGCTATAAAGAATAAAAACAGAATATGTCAAAAGAAGAAGGAAAAACTAAACAAGTTCCACAGTGACTCAAAGTAGAACTGAAGTTTAAGAAGAAGAGAAAGGTATTATAATACTGGAAAGAGGGACAAAGAACTGGAAATGAGAAAGAGGAGGTCAAAAGAGAAAGAAGGGATAAAAGAAAAATATTAGAGGGAAGAACAAAGCAGCTAACATTAGGCTGGTGGATTTATTTTTCAGTGATTTGGCCACTGTGAAATCATGAAAGTAAAAAACCCAGGGACTACTGTATTGGACATGCTATTGTATAAGCTGTAGTTGGATGAGAAACACCAAGGACATAAAAGGAGTCCTTACATTGAGCTTACCTCTTTTCCTACATCCTTTTGATTTATTCTGGATATGTTAATATGAGTTGAATGGAAGGACTATAAGGCGAAGCAACAAGACAAGTGAGTATGCACTGGTGCATGTTAGCAACCTTCCTCTGATTCTTTAGGAGGAATTTAAAGAGGAGAGTTAGAATCTTTTCCCTGCATGAGAAGGGAGGCTGTTCCAAGTCCAAAACACAGCACAGGAAACAGTCCAGGAGCAGACACTGAGCTGTTTCTTCTAAAAAATGTTCCCTTTAGCAAGAGCAGAGGTTGCTAGAATGATATTCAAATAAAGTTTTCTGTTCTAATTTCCAGTATCTGTTGTGTCATGTTTGGTCTCAGCATGAGAATCACAGAGAAAGACTCATTATAGTAAGACATTTACACATTTACTGTGTTAGAAAATATGATGTGTTGCAGCTTTACCAGTCCATCTTCAGAAGACTATAACACAGACAGGTAGAATGAAGTTAGGAATATGCCGATTCAGATATACTATTAAAATGGTAATTGCAATTAAAAATATCAGCAGGTGGAGAGAAGGATTTGCACCAGGTAGTCACCCCC
>NW_010311295.1:11489-73595 GCF_000700745.2 Antrostomus carolinensis | reverse complement strand
TCCAATTTAGAGACAAGAATGCCATGTGGGATTGGTGTCAAACGCCTCGCACAAGTCCAGGTAGATGACATCAGTTGCTTTAGCCTTATCCACCAATGTTGTAATCCCATCATGAAAGGCCACCATATTGGTCAGGCACGATTTGCCCTTGGTGAAGCCAAGCTGGTTGTCACCAATCACCTTCTCATTCTCCATGTGCCTTAGCATAGTTTCTAGGAGTATCTGCTCCATGATCTTGCCTGGCACTGAGGTGAGACTGACCAGCCTGTAACTCCCCGTGTCTTGCTTGTTTCCCTTTTTAAAAATTGGGGTTATGTTCCCCTTTTTCCAGTCTGTGGGAACTTCACCAGACTGCCAGGACTTCTCAAATACCCATTATATTTGAGAAGTCATGGCAGTCTGGTGAAGAGTATTCTCAAATCTACTGAATTCAATCATGTAGCTATGCAAAGACACCAGATTTTTCTGTTAGTGTCTCCTACGAGGCTCCTGGAAACCAGCTGTGGAGTTCTAACAGTCTTCAGTCCATAAGATAAAACCTGGTATCCTTAATTACAAAAGCTTAGTATTATAAGAGTGCATTACCCACTGCTCTGGCCATATGTTAATACAGTCAGAAATGACTCATCATTATATCAGAAAAGCTTCAGCATCACAGACTGAGAAACGAAGCCTACAACTGGGATGACAGCTTTTCATTGCCATCACGAGAAGCAACAGGCTCAGATCTACGACTTTCAGGAAAATGAATAAGGAAAAAAGGGTAAACAGTTTCTCTAAAGAAAGGGAGTTGTGCACAGTGATCCCAACCTCTTTTTCACTCCGAAGTGGCCCATAGAGAGTCACGTACAGACTCAACCAAGAGCCAGTAACGCATGTTAGTCTTGGTTTATGTGTCTGTATGAAGCTGCTGAACTGAATGCTCGCAAGGTCCAGAGCATGAAAAGGCTTTCACCCGAGATCTTTGCATCTCATTAGCAGGTGAGAAGCACAGTTCTCCTCTTCAATATATTAACATTTCAGTAACAGTTTGATCAAGTACAGGAAATCACCCACCAGAAAGGCACCCTACTGCCTTACAGGAAATCTAGACAAAGGGATCATGGTATATCCAAAAGGTGAGACTAGTCAACAGATCAGAGGCATCTAAAGCTGAATAACCATATGGATCAGTAATTCTTACAAAAGTGTAGGAATGAGGGAGAAGGAAAACTGATTTAACTACAGATGAAATTCAAGCAAACAGCATAAAATGGTTGGAGTGTAACAGCTTATATTTACCCTTAACCCTCTTCCACTACTACAATCTAAGACCAGAGACTTCCCTGTGAAATGGGTCCTCAGCCACGGGGACATCAACTTCTAGCAACCTGTGAGCTACTCCATACAGGCTAAAGGAATATCCTGATTTTACCTAATGGACAAATAATTGTGTGGTTTTTTTTCTTTTATGCTGATCACATTTTTTGAGCTCTATTGTATAATCTGAATTTTATAAATGAAAACACATTTGCTTTTACCTTAATGTGACTTGAAGAGAATTTCAAGGTGTCCTGGTTTTTAGCTGAAATAGAATTGGTTTTTCTTTTTAGTAATTAGAAGAGTGGTGTTTTGGTTTCCAGCCTCGGACTCGCTGTGAGAGACACTGATAACGTACCAGTGTTTACATTTTTGTCACTGGAAGTGAAGGACTTTGTGTCCTGTTAGTCCACAAGCACAAGATTTAAGGGGGGTGAAGAATATTTAAACTAATAAACTTAACTGTCAGTTAGATATACCAATGGGGTATTCCATATCATATCACGTCATGTCCAGTATATCAGTGAGGGGCTCTTCCTCTCTTGCTCTCTCTGGCTTTCGCTCGGGCTCTCGTTCTTCTGGGATTGCGGTTTCGGTTCGGGATTGTTGCTCCTCTGGGATCGTTATCTGGGAACAGGCCGGGCTCGGTCAGGAGGGGGGTGAGATATAACATTGGGTGTCATTCACTTGCATATTTTGTTACTGTTATTATTATCTTTACTATTTTTAATATTATTAATAGTATTATTTTAAGTTTTCTCTCTATTATTAAACTGTTCTTATCTCAACCTACAAGCATCCTTATCTTTGCCCCCCAATCCTCTCCCCTGTCCCCTGGGGGTGGGGGAGAAGTGGGTGAATGGCTGTGTTGGCTGCTAGCCAAAGGCTAGCCAAGTGAAACTATCACACAAGGCAATTTAAAGGGACACCTGGGAAGGGAGGTAGCAGATAGCATCTCAACATGTTTTCCAGGGTATTCCAGAAAGGTGACTCATAGCACGAGCCAGTGCAAACCTCCTCACAGGCAACCACGATTAGGGAAGTCCCATGGCATTCAAAATACACCTGCCTTTCCAAATAATACAATAGGCAACACATTCTTGTATTAACAATAACAGCATATAAATTCAGAGGAGTGAGTCATTCCTCAGTCCATTACTTAAAGACCAATTGGATTAGTCTGGATTTATGATAGAGTTCTTGCTCCAGCTATAAAGTATAACCCTGACATTACAATATAAACTGATATTAATGCACAATTTGAGTTTCTACAGCATGTGTATTTTCCTCACCTCTGTTCATCTACTTAACGTCCGTGACACTTCATCTCTTTTATTAGTGTACGTCTCTAACAATTCTGTACTCCTACCTCTCCTCCCTGTATATTTTGTTTGTTGCAATGATTTCAATGGTTCACTTGCTTTTCAGCAGCACATGATTAGAAAATAATTTCTTTTTGTTATCTGTGCCTATTTGAAAGCTCTAAAATAACAACAGCACTTAGAGCTGACAAATGGACCAGATGAACAGCAGTTCCTCTGTCAGGCTCTGGCCAAGTGACCGATGGGGTATGAACTCCATGTTGGGATGCACACATAGAAGACTCTGCTAAGCACACTCCAGGAGACCAACTTCAGAGCCATAAAGATTTCCGGAATTACCTGCTTACAAACATGCTTTCAGGAAGTTTAAAAGAAAAATAAAAACTGCAGTCCTTTTGTTTTCACTAAAATACTTTATTCCTTTACTCAGAAGTAATCACCCTTAGGCTCCAGCCCCATCTCTACAGCTTGCCCATGTGTGTACTTTTCTATATCTTCTACATACACAACACAGTGTACTGTTGATATTGATATCTGGCTTTCCGGGTTGGTAAGCAAAGAACAACATATGAGAGACAACTGCAGCTCTTACAGACTAGGAAAGGGATGAGCAAATTGAGCTTACATCTAGCTACAGGGCAGGCTTTGCTCTCAGCAGTTGTTCTCCTTCAGTTTTTAAATGAAATCCTGAACATGAGATCCTGGAAATACTACTTGTAATACCACTGGAAAAGTAAGTGGGGCTTGAGGGCTGAGGAGAAGTGGAAGAGTAGTGTCCTGCGGTTGAAAGAAGGACTCTACCATTCTCCACTCTCCATCATTTTTTTTTTTGCTACCTTCTTGAAACCAAAGCCACTTCTGCCTTTGGTTGTTAAAGGCCAGGAAGTTCACGTTCAAACCTAAGTTAGTGCAAAACTGTATCAAATTTAAAAGGTAAATCTTATCAGCATTAAAAGCAAATAAAACCTCTGCATTGCAAAAAAAAAAAAAAAAAGTTGATTGCCCATGGCAAATAATAAAGATCAGTTTGCTACATACTCCTTTCTTCCAACAACTGCCAAAACACTCAGTTGGGTCAATGAAAAGCTATCCGCAGCATCCAGATTTTGCAAGTTCAAGCATATTTAAAAAATACTTTACACTTAGCATTTGAAAAAGGCTAACTTCAAGTAATAACCACTATTTTAATAGTAAAGATGCTGAAGTTCAGTCATTTTCTTTGGCAGGCTCATTACAATGGCGTGCATTCATGGAAGGTGCTCTCCCAAATTTGGTCACAAGTTTGAGTCAATTGGCCCTTTAAGATTAACATTAGCTAATTGGCCAAGTACTAAAAGTCAGAGAGAGAGATGAAAAGAGTAGAGGAACAGGTGTGGAAAGCCACTGGTGACCTTGAGAAAATCCATAATAAAATGCATCCAGGGAAAAAGCTTTCCTGTACAGGAAATTAGCTTAAAGGTGTAGAGGCAGTGTAAAGTGGAGGAGTGACATACAATAAACACGCAAGATAGAATATAACATTTACAGAGCTGTAAAATTACTCAATTTGAGAGGGTTTTTTAATTATTATTAAACCATGCAGCCATATTACAGAACTAATTGAACTCTAAAGAATTAAATTGTAATAGAAATCAATTAGAAGAACAAACTTTTCAAGCAGACAATTGAATCAGGTTACCAATATTACTGTTACAAGAGATAAATTTAGACCTTTCCATCTCAAGATAAACTACAGTTAATGAGTGAATAGATGATGACTTTTCACACACTAATTACATAAGTTTGAATTTCATTCATCATCTGACTCACTCTGTCAGGAAAAACTGATGTACCTTCAGCACCTCTTCCAGCTAATAACCCAGGGGCAATTCTCATCCTAAAAGTCCTTCCATGGCAAAGCACTTAATGACTATAGTCATTAAGTACAGCATGCACACACCAGTGTTTATAGAAACATGTTTAATCTTACACATGGGCATTATGCAGATGTGGACAGGTAAAGTATACTTTCAGTTTAGAGCTTTGTCCATGAGAAATTATGATCAGTAATTCTTTGTGTCCTTTCCAGCACATGACATGCTGAAGCTGACTGCAGAGTCAGAAACAAATCTCAGGTTTATCCTCCAAATTCAGTTACTGCAGTGGAATTTCAATATATTAAAAAAAAAAAAAAAAATCTCTTTTAATCTGAATTTAAAATAACATCCAGTCACATGTTTCTGCTCAGGAAGGAACACTGGGAAATCTGATAAACATTACATGTTAGTTACTCTGGTGTCCCAGTTCTGACATTCAATGCCACAGGGGGTGTAGCTTTTTCTTTTTTTTTTTTTACTATTTGTAAAATCTTCCAGGAAGAAATGAATCACATCTACATAAACAGGGTGTGGTGAATTCTTTCCATTTCAGAGGGAATTTTTCCATATGATATTGAAAAGGTAACCAGCAGGGGAACTTAGCACCATTTGTTACCCTTTTTATCCTATTTAGAGGTTCTCAATAAACTGTTCTTTTTAACTGAAGTCCTGGCCACAAGGCCATTTGATTTCATTGGGAATAAACGCAACACTTTATATAAAGTGCTTCATCTGTTTTTCTAAAGAGGTCTGCCTGTGGCAGTCCTGGGAGTGGACACAGTGAATGCCATCAGCAAAAGAGATTAAAATATACCACAAGACAGTCTGAGAAGGAGGGCTTTGGAAAAATTATTTAAGGATGACAAGATTATTGCACAGGCCTGCTGCAGCCTTATCACTGTTTCAAAAGCTTTATGTAAAGGATTTATGGCATAAAAAATATTACTGCACACATCATAAGTAAATGGCACCTCTTCATAAGCAAACATTATAAATGCCTACAGTTCTATGTAGTATTATAGTCATCAAAATGAAAACCTACTCCTAGTCGCTAGTAATAAAACTGACCAAAGCCCATAAGGATATACAGTTGTATCTGGGTCCCAAAGGTAGCCCTTTCCACTAACATTAGGAAGATAAAAGGACATGCAGTAAGACAGCAGAATTGACAACTGTCCATCTGATTTCTGCAACTGAATACTAGGTTTAATATCTGTAAGGAATATCAAAGGCACCATTACATAAAAATAAACATTACTAATGACTTTAGCTCAGTACTGCGCTTCAACCCAAACATAAACCGTGTTTAATGTAGAAAGACTGAAGTATGCACTTAAATGCTTTTGTGGAGTATGGACCATAAAACTTGGTTCTTCATCTCACTTCCTGTCCCACATTCAGTATTTTTACCACATACTGTGCTATTTGGACTCAGAAAGGTTGTGGAGTGACAGTTCTTGGAAATGCTCAAAACTCCACTGGTAACACAGTCCTGGTCTGCTCCAGCTGACACTGCATTGGGCACAGGGGTTGGACTAGACAATCTCCAGAGGTCCTTTTAAATCTCAATTATTCTGTGATACTGTATAGTTACAGATTTGGGTAAACTCAGGAGAATGAGATTTTATCCCATTCAAATACTGGTGTTAAGAGTAGAAGGGTTTTTCTCAGAAATATAAACGGACACAAAGAAAACCACTGTGGCCACTGCGCCCCATTAGAAGCATACACATAACTAAACATTTCATGCTCATGCACACAATTACAAAGTGTTTTGATTGTTGCACAGTCAGCATTATTTGGTGGGGTTTATTTACTGATAAAATATCCCACACATTTTTACATCAGAACTGCCAAGCTTTCTATACCACTATAAAAGATACGTATGAGCACCAGACACTGAAAAGATATGAAAAGGGAAGGTTTTTTTTTTCTAGTAGTAAAGCTCTTCACTATTTACTTCCAATAAGTTGCAGTCAAAAACAAGCTAGACAATATTCCAGAGAAAAGTCTTCTTTGTTAATGTTTCAGGCAATTTCTACTTTTCATGAAAGTTTGAAAGAGCAACAATTACATGGTTCTCTAATGCAATCAATAAGTAAAGGGAGGACAAACAGGATTATGTATCTCTAAGAACATTCTTAAATGTATTGGAAAGAGAGGAGTGTTAAGCATCTTTTTCAATTGAGAACTTCAGAATATATACATTTAAAAAAAATAGCGATACTTTGCTCTCTTCTCTCCTACACTGTCTTCAAAAGTAAGGTCCAGCTCAGGTCAATAGCTTGCCCAGAAAAAGCCGAGTTACAGAACAGCCTTTAACATGACTGAATTACCAAACCCCTGAATGTAGACCTGTCTGTAGAAGCACGCCGTAGCTCTAAACACCTTGTGAGATAAGATGACAACATTCACCTTGGACGTATAAAACATTAAGACGTATAAAACATTGCATAGCACTTCTCCTCTTTCTTCCCATTTCTGATGTGTAAGATTGGGAAGTCAAGAGGCAGAAGGGCACTTCTGGCCTCAGGCTGCCCTAACCTCTTCTCTTCTTCCTCTCATCGTATACATGTCAGTCATACAACAGCATCAACCACCTATACCCATCACATGTATTATTCAGGAGCTGTTGTCAATTCATGTGTGTGCCAATGTCAAGCCGGTAACTTCACTGGCTCTGCATGGTCCACACTAGCAATGTACACCTACAGCAATGTCCTAATATGGTCATATTCTACATTCTAAATTTAATATTATAAAGCCAAAACATCTAAATCTTAACAGAAATCTCAGAAAAGAGCGATTTTTCAAACCCCTGCTGCAAGATAAATTTTTTAACAATATTGTTCCTAGTTAGACCCTTAGATCCCAGGGCCCCTTATGTTCCCGTAGATCTGAACGGCACTGCTGAGCCCATCTAACTGTGGGCTACTGAAAGGAATGGTTCCTGTCCAACCTCTACTCCTAGCACTCACATAACATCTACTTCAGGGGCTAAGCTGTCAGGAAACTATAAGAAATAAAAAATATTTTTAAAAAGGAGAAAACAACTGGGGGAAGGAGAGAAGCCCCGTTTTTGGGGGGGCTTGGTGATTGGCATCACTGTACTGTAGATCATATCTTGTTTCATAGTCATGATGTCATTACCACGCTTGCCTACATCTCTTCAATCAGGCCTTGGAATTACATGGTTGAGAATATAAATACTAAAGGATTATAGAATTATTAATGTACCTCTTAAAATGAAGTTTCCTGAAAGCACTTTCTAACCAATTACTTAATCCTAGATTTATGTTTTATTTTGTCATACTATGTCCTCAAGCTTTTTATTTCAACATCCACATACACTACTGAAGATCCATCACAGGTTAAATTCAGGCAAGAAAATCAGGAGGAGGAGATGTGTAATAGTGATGATAATTATGGGCTAAACTACAGTTGATCTATCAAATTCCTAATAACAGATAATCCATGTCTGAGCTCATTAATATAATAATTTAAAGGTGTCAAAGGCCTAGAGTCTAGAAGATATGACTGCATGTTTACAATAAGTCCTTTCTAACCTCAAATGCCTATGCACCTCTGGCCAATAAACAGCCTAGGAGAAAATACAACCTCAAATTCACAGTCCCTGCCTAGTGACTTCGTGACCCCAGAGAGGGAGGAGGGAAGTTGTGTTGAATACCAAAATGTCACAGTTCAGGCTCACAGCCCACGGATGCAACCATCTTTGCCACCAGCACACCTCTCCCATCAGCTGCCCTGCAGAGCTGGCTTCCACAGTCACACAGCTGCCTAGAGGGAGCAGTCAGGGGAACATAAGGGACCAGCTGAAAGGAACTGCTTCTGCCTCCACCCTGCTGCTCAGGCTTTCCAGAAAAGAAAAGGAAAAAAAACCCTCAACTTTTGGTCATTAAGGCAATACTAAAACAACTATATTGCTCACCTTTTATTTGAGTGAAACCACTGATTGGTATGTGGAAAATTCCATCCATGGATGATCTGGCACCAATTCTTCATTTTCAAAACCTCTAAGCAGCTGCTAATTTACTCGATCAATTCCTCTATTACATTTGGTTTATACTGCACCTAAGCTGATTATTTTTATTACTGCTAACATCCTTGTCACATTCATTCCCTAGTTAGCTTTGGGCTCCTCATTCCTCCTTATGATTACTTACTAGCAGTACTATTTCTACAGTTGCTCTGGAGACACTGCAAAAACGTCTATTGCCATGATTTGCCAACATTCTCTAAGTTGCCCTCAGATAAGCCTAGCTCCCCTTTCAGTCGCAGTCTGTGCATGTCCTAACACTTTCATCACTGTTTATTAAAGGCTGTCCCTCTCTGCTATCACAACACAGATGGGCTGAGGTGGGAAAGGACCTCTGGAGATAACGTAGCTCAACGCCCTCCTAAGAGCAGGCTCAGCTGGAGCAGGGAGCTCAGGGCTGTGGCCAGTCGGATTCTGAGTATCGTCACGGATGGAGACTCCACAGCCTCCCTGGGCAACATCTTCCAGCGTTCGACACCCAAGTGACAAAGGAAACGCAATATTGTGCTGCAGTATCCAGAGGGATAACTTCACAGTAAGGAGGAATGGTATGCACTGAGGGCAGAGTCATTAAACAGCAGTAGGTGGATATGCTCCTTAAAAATGTTATTCCAAGCCCTGATGGACTCCAAATACTCTGCACACACTGCGTTGCTTTTTATGTTCCAGGCATCTAATTCTGCAAATAGTCCAGCGTATTTTAGCCTCTTATGTCTCACAGAAATAAAGCTATACATAAAGTGTTTCCAGGAGCTAATTATCTTACTGCTTATTGTTTTCTTGTCAGCATCATTCCTAAACTATTTTACAAAAATCTTTACATACCACAGAAAAATGTTAAAGTATATCCAGACTTCTTAACCAAACCATGTTTTTTTGTTATCCTTCTGAACAGTAGATATTAACTAGTTTCTATTTTCAGTTCTAAATTTGGAAGGCAGGAAAGAATATAAATACTGCTTATATACTGTTTTTACCTTTGCTGCTGATCATGGTTATGCTGAGGCATATTGCTATTTGCCAGGAGGTAAAAGGAAAGATGAAATTAAGTGGGACATAAGTCACACAAATGGAAGAGATAACAGACTGTGAAGTGCACTAGCCAAAAAACCAACTATATACATAGCAGACTTTCTTCTTCCGAGACAGTTTTTTTCAGAGGACCTTTCTCAATTTTATACTGAGTGCTACAGATCAATAACCACTTTTAACATAAAGAGATTCACAAAACATGGGAGCTATGCAAAAAGCATAATGTCTAAAGATTGACTATTGCAAGTACTGCATGGGATATTCTACTCATTAAACAGATTAAGCGTGCTTAAAAGCAAAAAAAGGTTGACTACAACTTTAAGCTACTGTATAATAATGCAAGTATTAGGAAGTATCAACCCCTTAAAAGTTCTTACCTTATCATTTGCTTAATTACATGTTTTCAGTATTCTGTGCTGTAAGACAAAATAGTATTGTCCAATGCATCCAGAAATAATCTCTCTCTCTCAAAATTGCATTTCAGAGCATCAGATTCAACTTATAAAAGTTACATAAACTCAGGAAAAAAATCCCCAAACTGAAAGAATTTAACATTTTCTGGCTGTGGAAGATGTGCCTTTGGAGCAGCAGGACTGAGCATGCACGCCACCTTCTCCTGGCTGCGCTGCCCACGGGCACCAAAGCGTTCCTGCCCAGCAGGGCACAGCACATCTGGAGGCACACTGCTGGGCCTGTCACCGTCAGTCTGGAGCTGTAAATGTATCAACTTTTCTCTCTTAACCTGAACCACTCAAAACACGTCCTGTTGAAGGCAAAGGACCCAAAGAACAAAACCTATGAAATGTAATTCTCTCTGTAATCAGATAGGCATAAAACACATGAAGAAGAAAATTTGAGGAAGACTAATAACCTTACTTCCAATATTAATTCTCAATTTCTTGATTACATATTCTTGTTTTCTTTTTTAATGAGTAGTTTTGTTTTCCTTCATTTTTGTTTCCTTATTTTTTCTTGCTACAGAAAACTACAGAGCTGCTCTTTCATGATATGATGGGTAATCATGACAGCAGAGAAACCATGGAAAATTAAAAACCCTGAGTCAATACAATTCTAGGTATGGACAGAATGCAATGTAAAGCCCACACAACCAGGTGAGTAGACTTACTTAGGTACATTTGACTAGATGACCTTTAAAGGTCCCCTCCAACTCAATTCTGTGATGCTGTGATTTCCATGTCACCAAATTTCAAAATGACGAACTCCACTGTGGAGAGCATGGCACTGGAACTCAGTCGACAGTCTACACTTCAGGTAACTGAATAGAGCAGTAAAGCTCAAATCTTAGCTTCTTTGCAGAGGGCAGAGTCTTTTTTTTTTTTTCTTTTTTTCCTGTTCTTTCTTTCCCTCAATTTTCTGCAGAAAAAAGCCCTGTATCCAAAGTCAGGAAAAAAAAAAAAGTCCTTCCACCAAAATATTTCCATTCACTTGAGAAATGTTTCTTCACAGGTAATCAGCAATGTTTAGTAGCAAAAATGCAGGCATTTACCAATTGATTTTCTAGGCACTGAAATTTTCTAGCAAATGAAAGTCTTTATATGATTAAAGTCATATAGGACCACTAGCCTCAGTAATGGCAGCTGCAGCACTTTGCTCTCCCCAGGCAGTCGGCTTGGCTTTTCCAAATGTAGATTTTTTTCAGATAATCCCCAACATGTACATCACGATTTAGTGACACAGAACTAACCCATGCCTATGCCTAGACCAATTCCAAAAACTGTTTTCATCCTCTATTCTTCCATATTAACAGATCTTAATGATCAAATTCAGGAAGAAAGTACATTTGCATACAAATGAGCAGTATTCTAATCCAGTAGCTTCATTCTCTGTCTCCTCTAGATAATTAAGATGGTATTTTTATTTCGGCATTCTGTATCTCTTTTCAAGTACAAATTTCAAGTTCTGACCTCCCTGACGCTGCAGAAATACCAGATACCATTTCTGCATGTTGTAAGGTTTCCCAAGTAAACCAAAGATTCACCCACAGTTACGCATGAATAATACTGTATATACCAACATCAGCAGATGCAGTACTTGCACAAAATGCAGAACTCAGAGGTAAGGTTAGATATAAATTAAATTAAAAACGGGTCACTAAAATGCTGAAAATCTTGCTTTAAATCATTCCTGTGTCCCAAGGGATCTTGGTGCAAGACTCTCTCACATACTGTAAAAGCTCCCTGAAATCTCATGCGTCATTCAAAAATTCTGCCTATTTATCTGTTTAAGGATTAATGGCCATGTCATCTTCCCCCACTCTTTCTAAATTAACAGGGACTGATTACTTTTGCTCTGTAGCAGAAAATTCCATTAAGAACTGTACCAAAAAGGGACAGTCACATCCCAGTGCACCTGAAGGACCAGTGGTGCACTCTGGCCTTCGGAAAGATGACGGCCCCGCCCTCCATGAGGGAAAAATCTGCCACATCAAAAGGCTTTGCTAACCAACCTGTAAGGCTTTCTTTTTGTTCTCTGGGCTATAAACTAGGGGGGGGGAAATGGAAAGAAAATACAGATTTCTATGTGTTTTAATTAATCAGTCTGATCTGAACTGGAACACAATACTATTACTCACAGTCACAACTTTCTGATCACTAAAGAGCATGACAGACTAGTAGTTCATGCATTTTAACTATGTATTTCTAAGCTTACAAGAAACCCCAATACATTAAATTTATCATTAACTCCAGAACTTTTAGTGTTTGGAGGTTTCAGTTTCTCTCTTTAATATCAGGCTGGTTTGTTCCCAGTTTTTACAACAGTTTTATAAATTCACCTAAATTAATTGCGCACAATCTAAACACAAATTCCATCTTAATGAGGTCTTACACTGGGAATATATGGTTGAAAATTTAACTCCCTTGTGAATTTAACTTTTGTTCTTGTGAGTGCGTATGATAACAATTCCCTGATTAAAGCCTTCAGCAGTCTGGGGGGTTTTACTCTAAGTACCAACCTCAAGAGTTCTCTTACTTTTCTCAAGGTTTGGGATAAATAGGGAATGGAGCTTATTATTTCTGCTACTGCTTATAATAGTGCTCTAAGGCTTCAGCTGAGGATCCCACAGTGCTAGATCTAGCGCAAATACACTGTAATAATAAAGAGTCCCAGAAGTTTATACGAAGAAAAGTACATATGAACAAAAGGGTGCTAAAAGGGAATTAATATCAGTCACATTTTACAAAGAGAAAACCACAACAGGAAAAGATTAAATGACTGGTCAAAAATGTCACTTACAGAAGACTGAAGTTGGAGCTGGCACTGAATCACCATCTACTGTGTACTGAAAGACCGTCCTCCTCCTCTGTGAGCTTTTATAGATAACGCTGAGGAACACTAGAGGTCCTGAGAGCTTGTGGTCACCCACTACACAGACGGAAGCTTTCTTGGCCACAAAGGAGCTAGCTTTCAAAGTGACTAAAAAAACCCCAAACCTTTTATTCACACATAAACCTACAAGCACATGAAAAGAGCAAAACCAATTTGTTGCAAGGAAATGACTGAGAAAATGCCTCATTTAATCACAAAAAGAAAGATTAACATTGAGTCTGGAGAAAACAAAGCCTCCCCATTCCCTTTATAAGCCAAACCTGCTCAGCTGAGCTGATATCAAAGATGCAGCTCAGATGAGAGCATCTAAATCAACAGGAGTTTAATCTGAACCTTGTATTTACCACAGTCATTACATAACTAATACCTAATGCATTTATTTTTTTGTTTTTAGAATTCCTCAGCTGCCGAGGGAGCTATTTTGCAGCCGTATCTCAGAAATTACGCCACTGGCCCCAAGACAGACCTAATGGATGGGAGCTAATGGAACCTATGCTTATATGGGCTTAAATTAACCATTTTACTATCTCCCTTGGCAATTTAGTTTATTGGCTAACTGCTCCTGCAGTTTTGATCCATGCACCCTCGAAGTTCATTTTTCTAGGCTGCAGCAGCATAGGTTCATTATTTCTGTTACACTGAAGAGACAGAGCAAGCAAAACCCCAACTTCTACAAAACTGCTTTCCGCACACACCCTTCCTTCAGTTTCTTTCCTGCTTCTCTCTAAAATACATGATGCTTTCCTGTTTCTCCTTCCCTCTTCAAATGGCATTCAGAAATAAACACAGGCTATGTTTAAACCCAACCACTGCCAGATAAAACCCACACGATGATCTTAGCAGATTAATCTTCACAGTGTGCAACACCTGAAGTGCCCACAAACTGCTAAGCACGACCCAAAGAGAGAAAGAAATAATTCATAGCTCATATATACAATAATCCTAAAACTGACAGTAACCTCAGAAAGGGAAGAAATGGCAGTAATTCCTCTACGTAATTAGTTTTGTGTGGGCTCAACCAGCTCAGCCGACCCTCCCTGGAGATGCTAAGCACTAGATCTGATGCAGAGGACCTGGTGAGAGCACAACTGCCTCTTTGCCCCTTCAGATCATCTTAGCTTTCATGTCCAAGATCAGCATTAGTAAATGTCCGTAACTAAGATTAAGTTCAATGAGCTAACGCTAATTATCTAATATTTGCTGCAGGCTAAGAGCAAGAGCATGCACACAGAAAATGACCATAAATTGGAGCGATGCACAGCAACTCTCTATCTCTCCTAATCTGCTCTTGTGTCATAGCCTGTGGAAACATTTGCCACGATGCAGCATTTAAGGAATACAGCCCCAGCCCAGTCACTGGTTCCAGGAAAGAGATCACTGCAAGTATCTTCAAAATGAGGTCAGCTGTGGGATTAAAGCCTATTATTGTCCCTTACCAGTGCAATTCTAACCCTTTAACACCTATCATGTTGATTCTTCCTCATTAGCCTGTATTGACTTTTTTTTTTTTTTTTAATTTTGGTTTTTCCAAATACAATACAGAGTAGAAAACAGAATTATTTTCATATTTTTCAGCACCTTTCAGTTTGATATGTGAAATGGGCACGGTTCTTTATAGCTGCAAATCTCCTGGCATATATTTTCTGTGCTTACGTGCTACAACTCTACTAAACAGCTTTTAAGCCTTATTAACAAACCCCTCACTGCATGCCAATCAGAGATTTAAACATTAATTTTTAAACAATTTGCCAGGAATCCTACAATATCATAGGCAACTGGTAGTGACTTTAGCACTTAATGTGGGTTGGCACTTCTGCTGTCTAGATTTTTTGAGGTCTTTTACTTTTGAGCATCAACTACTTATTAGAGCACCAACTACTATCACCAGCAGTAACGGCAAACTGGTTTTGGAGGCTCCCAGTGTAAATGCAAGCAGACCAGGTATCCTGTAGTACAAAAGAGAGGAAATTCCACTATGTGGTTGTGTAATTAAAGACTTGTTCCTGATGCCTGTGCATAAAGTAGAGAGCTCGTGTCACACAGCCAAATTTAATTCAGGAATTTTCTGACATTCGTGCACTCAATATTTCATCTGCCACAGTGTTCTTTCACATTTTTAAAAATATATTGTGCCCACTCATTTCAACACTAGAACAGGTGCAACATGCCAAGCAACAGGCTAGTACAATCCTATTTTAGATAAAATGAAAGCACTTCATAAGTGAGAAGACGGCTTACCAGCCCAGATGCTTTTAACTTCAATACACCAAACCATTTGGGCATTGGATTTTCCTCTCAGTTAGAATAAAAGGTGTCAAAAAAGAAGCTCATTCCAGAGCTGTTTCTCCAGTAGTAATAAAATTAGTGACAATTGCCATCTGTCATTAATATGCTGTGTGCAATAAAAGATCATATAATAATATAGCAACATTTCTAGCTCATTTTCCTAAATAAAAAACCCTACAAGACCATAATTATTATACACAATAATTTTTAAGGATATGCATCTTTTCACAAAGACATAATTTAATTTAAAGCTAAACCCATGACTGATTCCATTGGAAACAGAAGAGAATTTTCATTGTTTTCAGTAGGCTCAAGATCTGACCCAAAACTTTATGGCTCACCCTCAAAGCTCCTGGATAAACTTTGTGCGTTTCTGAAGCCAATTCTTGTACCTTGGGAACTGTTATGTCAAGGAAAGTAGAAAAAAAATAACACAATTCTTTTATCCATGGCAACTGCCACCACACAGACTGTGCAGAAGTGGCTAGTATAGTGTGGCCCAAAAGGAGACATGTGGACAGTTAAATTGTTTTACAGAAGTATTAAGCAGCATTCAATCCAAGTGGCCTCACTGATGTTGCTCCAGTTTTTTCGAGAGCAAAATTTGGCTCTCTTTCTCAGAGTCTGCCTGCCCAGGACTGCAGGAGCTGGGATTGCTACGGAGCCGCACTCTCAGCCCAGTGCTCAACTCAGTTGCCACTCTTCTGCCTGAATATGAACCAGTGGTGACAGGCTCTGAAGCAAGTCCCATCCCAGTGCTAGAGTGAGAAAGAAAAAAAGAACCACGAACAATCCATAAGAGACAGTAATTGCATAGAAATACTGTCAAGTTAACACTCCAAAATTAATAACATATTTTACACTATTAAAATGCATAGTAGTACTGCTCCCCTACAGGCAGAATACAAATCAAGTTTAAGTAGGATGAGCAAAAACTAAATAGATTTTCACTGAGCTCCTCACAAACAAGTTCACTGCTTAGATTTAATTATTTATTTTCTTCCTTTAGAAAGTGCCCTAAAACCCAAAAATATCATAGGTGACAATCTCTGTATCTGTTCTAATCTCTAAAATATAGTCAGTGTACAAAACAACCAACCAACCATATACTTCTAAGAACAGCCACTATGCAGACAAGTTTTCTCTTTTTCATAATCCAACTTGAATGCATTACTTTTCTATGAACTGAGGATAACCTAAGTGATTTTCACACCGTATGTTTAAAAGGTATAACTAACTCAGCTGCACTGCACTTGTATTTTCATCTCTCTACAGTTCATACACAAGCCGAAAAAATGACAGCATGTGTTGAGAAGTCTTCTCATGCAAAGGACTGATTTGGGGCGCTTTTGGTAGCAATTCAGCAGTCACATTAAACACTACTTCAATTTATCTTTCCCCAGAGGAAAAGACAAAAATAATTGATTTTGTGAAATTTCGGCTGTCTTTCATTAGAACAATGACAAACACTTTAAAAGACTTTTGACAGTACAAGAAAGACAATACTGGGAAAGGAGCATCTGATTATCTTAGCACACAGCTACAAGCAGACTGCCTTTGGGTCTCATTAACTCCTACCAATTAATCCGTCTCAAATAGCCCTCTGCATTTCTCTTGACAGCTACATGTGAGAGGGTTAGTATTTCAGTAGTACTTTGAAGCAATTTACATATTATCAATAATGTTGCCACTGGATATTTACTTAGAAATAAGAAAAAATATTGCAAAGGCTTGTAATTTTCATTTTCTCAATGAAACAGAAACTTGCAACATCTGAGACAAAAGGAATGTACTTTTTTCAACTGCAAGAGAAGAGTTTTATCTGGTACAAGTTGTACAACCAATTTTTAAGTTACTGAATTCTGCACTGAGCTTAGTGCTACAGTTAGTCACCTACTGGTGGCCAGACTAGATGATGCGCTGGTGCCCTGTTTCCTTGGACTCTTACAGATTTAGAGTTTCATTCTTCTAAGTCACAATGTAGACACTGACGTGAGGAATGAATGAACTTCTCATCATTGTTTGCACTAACATGTAAATAACTGGAAATAAATACTAGTACCAAATTAATTTTATTTTGATGTGAATGAAATAATCTGCAGGGTACATTTACATTCTTTCTTTAGGAGTTCTGTAGCTCTCAGTCTTTCATTTTTATTTTAAAATAAGATTGTTCAAATAATTTCTCTCATGTTTGCAAAAAAACCAGAGATGCTGATTCATTTGTTTCCTACTGGACTCCCGAAAGAGAACGTTCAAAAGCAAAGCTCTACAAATAGTGACAGGGTCTAACAGCACTGGCAATCACAGATCTTCCAAGAAAATTAAGATCACCTAATGTTAAAATAAGCCTACTAAGCACCAAACAGGTCGATCTCCTAACTAAAGGTTATTGCAGCTTCAAGTCATCAACCAAAAAAACCAACCAAACAAATAACTTTTGAAACAACTAAGCAGAGACTTCCAAAGCCATGGAAAATGTGACTACGGCAAGACAACTCAGATG
Organism: Antrostomus carolinensis; assembly: GCF_000700745.2. Classification (NCBI taxonomy): domain Eukaryota; kingdom Metazoa; phylum Chordata; class Aves; order Caprimulgiformes; family Caprimulgidae; genus Antrostomus; species Antrostomus carolinensis. The sequence goes on along the minus strand of NW_010311295.1, from coordinate 55,889 downwards.
AAAAACAAGCTATTTTTCTGCAGTGAACTAAAGAAAGCAAAGCATTATAAATAGGTCAGAGCAAAAATAGATTCTGCCTATAAGAAGAAACATCCAGTCCTAGCCATGAGCAGATCTATTTACACACTACTGGAAATTCCTGGAAGACATCTGCTGAAAAAAAAGGCCATTCCCTGCTCTGGTGCAAACACTACTGCTCAACACCATCGAATGGGAGGAGGGACAAAGAGAAAGGGGTTCTTGCTGAATATTTTATTTCTCATTGTTATTATTATAGTGAGAGCTTCTGCTTTGCTCTCCTTTCTTCCTCTGCTCTTCCATCTCATTTCTTTCACCACACTCAAACACCGTTGCAATTGCAGGGCAGCCAGAGACAGCATCCTGTATGCTCTCCCATCAAGTCAAAGCATTTAACTACATGGTGCTTGCTACCAGACTTTGTAAGTGAAGAAGTTCCTGCTGTTAATAGCTTCTGCTAATGGACATTATTATTATCACCATTTTTTTTTCAAAGTAAACATATGTTAGGTTGCCCAGAAATGTTTCTTTTTCCACTGACTGAAGCAATCTAATCCCAACTGACTACTTTCACTTGCAGTCAACTTTTTGAATATTTTCCATTTATGAACCAGTACAGAATCCACAATTGGATGGTTTCACTTTTAAAAACTGTAGGCAGCATCTTTTCCCACAAATGCTGTACTCCAAATAGGCCAAATAAATAGTAAGCAAGCTCTTGCTTAATCCAATGGAAAACTAAATTTTCTTCCCTTGATTTGTTCAAACATTAAGAACTTCAGCTTCCACACTATTTTCTTTCTTTCAGAGACCTAAAAGGTAAAAATCTGGTTTCTTGGACAGCAAAAGCAATCTCCTTTTCATAAGCTTAAACATCCTTTCTTATTAAAGTATTATTTCAAATTGCTCCGTAGAAATCAAATTTATCTTGTAGCATGCAGCTAGATAGACAGTGAGCTGAACTGCAGATGGATTTGCATTCATCAGTTACAGTGATATGAGGAGGTAGTATAAGAAGCAAAATCCAGTATCTTGAAGAACAATAACTTCTGTATCAAAGCAAAGATGCAGTCTGAATTTTATTAAGCTTCACAGTCACAGAAGATTCGTTATGTAAATCTCTGATATGGTGAATGAGATACAATATATTTGACTACTGCTGCATCAGATCAGGGAACTAAGATACTATTTCATATTAGATGTGCTTTTAAAAGAAAAGTAATAAAAAGATACCCATGGCAATTCAGAAAAAAAGTAAAGAAATATTAAAATTTAGATCTAGACATTAGGAAACAATTTGAAGGCTTGAACACTCTCAGAAAAAGGAAAAAATAAAAAAAAATGAATGCATCAGTTAAGGAAGCGAACACCACTAAGAGTCATTAAGGGATTCTGAGAAAAATGATGAAAAATACATCTTTCTTCTTAGCTAAGCCATCTATCCCGAACAACACAAGCTGTACAAAATAAAGGGAAAACACAAGGAGACTGGAATTGCAGCACAAATTCGCACAAGCAAATAAATTAAGACTAGCAGTCCAAGATACAAAAACACTTTGCACTTACGTAGCCTTTTTCATATTCAAAAAACTGTGAAAGCATGAACCAACTAAAATAAAAAATAACATGTCATTAAAAAAAAAATCATAATTAAACTCAGGCTACATCGATAATTACAAATGCAAGTCACAGTATGAAGTTCAAACAAGCAGACACAAAATTTCCTTCTACTGGAATTTACTTCTCTCCTTTTCAAGTCAAACCTCAGTAAGGTCAGCCAATTAGCTTGTATCTGTCTTGGATCATACAGCCTATTCTGTCCCTTTGAAAGCCAGCTTTTCCCCTACAGTTCTCTCCAAAGTGATTTACCTTGTCTAACTTTGCATGCCTGCAATGATTCTGTCCCTCAGTAAACCTTCAATCAATTTTTTTTCATATCCCTTATCAAAAGCAAATACCATTCTCCTCAGCCTGCAGCTCAGACTGAAGGATTGATTTTAAAATAGCATTTCTTCCTAAAGTGAGTCATCTTAAAATGCCAGTGCTTTACATTTTAGTATCAATGCCATCATCATTTTAGATCAAGCACTGATGCCAATAGATTTACACACAAAGCCCTGACAAATAATCCAATTTGCATGGCAACTAATCTTTCATTCATCTTGCACTTCTACTTTAAAAAAATAATTTATTGGACAAAAGTCTGTAGGTCTCACCCAAGAATACATTAGTAGGCATCCCAGTGAATCATAAACATCAAATATCTATTCAGTGCTTCTAACGAGACCCCACCAAGGTTTTTTCCTGAATATTATCCTCCAAAACAAGACAGGTTTAACCAACAGTGTTATACAAAACCTCCATTTTAGAGCTAGAGGAGATAGAGCCCCAAATTCACACTGTGGTCTGAAGTTTCCCTTCTGCCCTCTTATATCACTGAAACATAACAGTTTTAAACATTTATTTGGTTGGAAAGCTCATTTTAATATCTGAAGGTGAATGATTTTACAAGTGTCAACTATGTTGGCTGAGCTGTTTATGTAAATAGGAATAGAATATTAGTTTTTACAATTAAAAGACATTTTTTGTGGAATCACAGAATGGATGAGGTTGGAAGGGACCTCTGGAGGTCATCTGGTCCAAGCACCTGCTCAAGCAGGGACACCTAGGGCTGGCTGCCCAGGACCGTGTCCAGGTGGTTTTTGAGTATTTCCAGGGAAGGAAATTCCACAACCTCTTTGGGCAACCTGTGACAGTGCTCCATCACCCTCACAGTGAAGAAGTGTTTCCTGATGTTCAGAGGGAACCTCTTGTGTTCCAGTCTGTGCCCACTGCCTCTGGTCTTGTCACTGGGCATCACTCAGCTCAGGAAAAAAAAAAAAAAAAAAAAGAAAAGAAAAAAAAAGAAAAATCAGACTGTACAAGGACTAAAGTAACAACGAAAACAAGTGCTTTTGACATTTTAAAGAAAACCTAAGTAACAACTAACGCTGGAAGAACCTCATTTATGTTAATATTTGCATTCCCTTGCTAAATTTCTCTTTTTCCATTTCCCAATACAACAGTTCATTTACAGATTTTAGCCCTTTAACTATTATTGTGTACTAGCTTTTTTTCTGTTCTTTCCAAATCTTTGTCTTCGGGGAATTTTACTCCTTTGTATGTTTGCTCTAGTTTGTAGGTGCTTGTGTCCTTCATCTACGCTTTTGTACTTTAATATCTTCTCAAGGAAACATGCTCATTAAGTTGCATCATTTCCATATATGTATTTTACTCCATCTGACAATACAGATATTAGACATTTAATACCCTCCTCACTAAAACCTTAAAAAATGATCACCATTTTCAAGGCAGACAAATTTTACTGAATTAAGTGATCTGCTAGCTGAAATCAGAGCAAAGTAGCCTTATCATGAAACACAAGTGTGGTGGTGTTCTTACACCACTGTATGCAGCATGATCAAAGCCAGGAAGGTGGACATCTCAAAGACCCACAAGTCTTCCCCTCAAGGCATGAGATCTTTCTGAGAAAGGCAGTCACAAAAACTAGTTGTCAGATAACAGATCAATAATTCAGTATGTCAGTATTACTATGGAGCAAGTCTAGCAAAAGAACACATGCTTATTACCTGGTCAAGAAAGACAAATCAAGTATATTGCCTACATAAACATATTTTTAAATGCTCACATTTTAAAACTATAATAGACATTCTCTCATTTCTCATTACAAAAGTATTAGATATGGATAACTGATTATATGGCAACTTTAAATACATAAAGGCTACAGACGCCAGAAAGAATCTCCCAACATTTCAAACACATTTATATCCATTAAATTGGCAGATGAATAGCTGCTCTGAATTGCCAACCATATAACAAGAAACCCCTGATCTTCTAGCCAACAGGTAAGTAACTTCTGTTTAGCTTCAAGGCTTGATGCAGTTTAAAAAGATTTCTCCATGGTGCGTTGGACTTCTTGAGCACAGGCACACACCTCTTCACCACAAAATCCAGCCAGAATTCAAGTGCCAGGGAGGGCTTATTCTGGAGGAACGAGCAGGACTCATAGCCTGCGACCTGCTTGCTCTGTGCTCTTCTTCCCAAGTCCCCTGCACAGAAAAGTAGCCTATGTTCCTCTCTTAGCTTCCCTGCGGACCCTTCAGAGCATGAGCACAGGTACAACGGTGACAGCAGCCCTCCTGCCTGCTCACCCCTTGCAGTGAGCGGCTCAGGGAGACCCTGGGAGCGGGGCTGGGGCTGCAAAGGCAGCTGGTGCCCCAGAGAGGACACAGCGCATGAAGGCTGCGCACCTCCAAGAGGAAAACACAGCTTGCAGAAAAAAAGAAAAAAAAGAGATTTTGCTTCTTGCAAAGCATGTGAAGATGCAGTCACAGCCAAGCAAGCCAGCAGCTCTCCACAGTAATCTTGTAAAACCAAGCTCCCTTTTCTCCCATGAGCAAACAGCTCTCGCTTTCAGGTCCCATCTGTACATACAGTGCTCCAGGTCTGCCAGTGTGATTTTGACAGACTGACTGACACAGCTTTTGAAGCTGTTCAACTTCTTTTATCTGCGTGCGAGAATGTTGAATGCAGCCATCCTTCACATTGAAAAAAAATAAATACGTATCATCACTCATCGCCACTGTTTTGACAAATATTACATGGAACAAAGAAGCAAGAATTGTACTGGGAGTCCACGTCAGGTCCTCTATCCATCAGCAGTTACAATGTCCCCCACTAGGCCTTCTTTCACAGAAGCACATCAGCCCTAACTATAACAAGTGGTAATTGCCATTATCATATTGGCCACCATTCCCAGCTGTAAGGGGGTGGGGGAGACAGGGAGAACAGGAACCAGCGTTACGCCACTGTACACGTTTTCGTTTCTATTATGTGTAGCTCTTGTTCCTCTAGTCTCAAAATGCATAAAAGGCAACTTGAAAACAAATTGAGAACAGGAGAAATAAGATTATTCTAATGTATTGGTGAATTAGATTCTGTATGAGCAACAGAGTAGCACTCTTCAAATCAAGAAAATAAATGACTATAAAGGGGTATCCTATCAGTCTACTAAATCAGGAGTGGCATAAATAGGCAATAACTGCTACTGCTTTTCTCAGTGCAGAAAATAAAGATTATCAAAGGAAAACAGAAGGATGGATATTCAAACAACAAAAGAATGTACCTTTTCCACACAATTCATAGGTGAATTGCACAATTCACTATATAGGACAGGTCAAAATTTTACACAGATGCAAAAAGCAGGCAAATTCACAGAGGAAAGTTGTGTGGACACAAAGCCTTGTACCTGGCCGAGCAAGCTCCAGAGCTGCAGACTCCTGGAGAGCGAGGGTCTGTATTAGGAAAGCAGAGCTAAGCACTTACTAGTGCTTAAACTCTTTCCTGTATGTTGGCTACCGGTCACTTCCAGAGACAGGACACTGTGCCATCTGAACATTTGATCTGATACTCTAGAGGTGCTCTTAACAACTGTGGACAAAGCCTTTAACATGGAAAACTTCATGCTGTCCTGTCTCAAACCAGTGACATACAGTTACAACTGAATTCTAAAAATTGTCAGTGCCACCTTTTCTCTCTCTCTCTCTCTAGCTCTGGTAAAGTCTGCTCTGTATTTCTTTTTCACTCCTTTTCTCAAAAGGTTAATATTTGAAGTTTTAACTATCTCTTTTGTTCTCTTCAGATCAAAAAGCTAAATTGTATTATTAAGTTAATATCCTGACAAAGGACATTTTAAGAGCACTGAGCAGTACATCTATAGGTAAGCTAATACAACAACGCAGGCAGCTTCACATACATCTGTTTCCACAATACATATCAGCACAGAGCCTTACCAGACCAAGTACCCCAAATCACAGTTGCAACCAACATCTGAAGACCTTGCAGGACTGCTTAGATTGTATCACCACCAGAAAGTCCAAGTAGAAATCTAAGGCCTAAATTAATCTATCATTAAGCAATGGGAATCAAGCTGGCACACCAGAAAGCAGGACTGAGTCATTTCAGAAATATGTATCAGGTTTGGAGCTGATGTAATTAAGACGAGGAGTCAGATCAGCAAGACAAAGAGACAGTGAGTACCAGCTAAGGCTGAATAGTTTCATTCCAAAATGAAAAAGGAAACTACTAGGAATACAGGAAAAGCAGAACTTGTAAGTGCGGTAATGATATATAATTTTTTTTTTTTTTTTTAAAGAGAAAATATTCTATTTTCAAACAGCAGCTTCTCAGAAGGCTCTGAAGACTGGGGTGTTTCATCACGACCATAAACCTAGTACCACAGCAACAGTTTTCAGAAGTCTCACAGCATATTACCAGTGAAGAACATAAATCAACAAATGCTAAATAGTAGATTGCATACAAGGGTGTAAACCAGACTATTCCTTTCATCATAGTCCTTTCACCCACACTCCTTCTGCATATCTGGGCTTAGCAGCCACCTGTGGGTCCATTCAAAGCTACAATGAAAAAGACGGAACTTTGCATTGGTATGACGAGTTTGGATTTATGAAGACAGCTGCAGTGTCCAAAAGAGCTTCAATAGAGTCAGAGCTCTGCTTGATGCGACAGAAATCGCTACTTCACATTCTCTTAGTTATTTCAATTAATGTATGTTTTAAATGAAAACAACCATTCTATTTTTAACTTACAGATACCAAACACACATTAGTAAAGGCAAACTGAAATTTGCACTGCCCCACTACTTTGTAAAGCTCCAGTCATACTGTTTATAACATCCCTTGGATATCTGTTACAAACCAACCAAGTTATGACTCTCCAATTTATACAAGACTCTACAGGTAAGAATTTGTAGCACCTTCCTAGTCACTTGCAGATTGCCTTCAGTTAAACTTTTAAGACAGGACAGTAATGACTGAAACCTCTTCCAGTTAGATGACGATTATACATGTGCTCTTGATCCTGGTATGCAGGACATTCCACAAAGATGCTGCCTCAGCATTGGCACTGGGGATTGCAGTAGGACCACTGGCAACAGGCGAGCATAAACCTTAAAGGCCATAGCAAGGAAGACGCGGGAGCTCTTACAACTGCTGCCTTTTTACACATCCATTCTGCCCACAATCTCTCTGATTATCCTCCAGGACAGTCAACTCCCAGCTTCTGCAACCAGCGATTTCACATGAAGAGATTCAAAAGGAAGGAAGAAAGGGCAAAATATAGTAACATTATTATTAAAATATTTTTAATGCAAAAGGGTGTGACTGCTAGGGGGGAGGGAGAGAGGGAGAGAAAACTACAGGAATGCTGCTTGAGGAAAACCAGCAGTGGAACTAAAGATACGCTTCATTGTTATCACTATTTATTTATTTATACCATTTAAACAAACGCTTAAATGGGCCAAGTGGAAAAAATAACTGTCAGTAAAAATCCCATAAAGTGGCAGCTCTGCAAAGCAGAAACCAACCACAGGTCGCCAGAAGGTATAATAAATGAGCAGTGTAATGCTCAGGGTGTGTTTGTTTTGAAATTTAGAGCTGGGAGCATGGGTGGATGCTACCAAAATGCCAAGTCACGTGTTAGACTTTTCTCCCGCCCTCAATAATTTAACCCTGTTTGGGGACAACAGCTTGGCACAAGTGAAAGGTTACAGTTCAGATTACAAACAAGTAGGGTCCATTTGTGGAGAAATAATCTATTAAAAAGGGAATATTTTAGATATGCCCTTGTACTTGGTCTTCATCTACCTATAGTATTCTGATGGCTACAAAGGGCTTTTCTTGGGAAAGATAAGAAGAATTCAGCAAGGCCAGTAAAATCCAAAACCTCAAAAGGATGCATCTTTTTACAACTTCTAAACCTCACCTTGCAAAATATTTCAGTACTTGTATCTTTGTGCTTAATGGGTGGATAAGGGCCCCGATATTGTAACTCCAACCAAAGAAAGTAAAATTGTATTTTGTAAGAGCAGCTTTCTGACTTGTATCACCTTTGCTGTCTCCTTTCTTGCAGCTGGTCATTCACGAACAGGTTGAAATGGCCAGGCAAAACCAAACTGATGCCTGTGGGCCACACGTCAACGAGGCACTCTGCCTGCTCCAGATCAGATCTGGGCTCGCGACGCAACATTCAACTCTGACTTCCACCCCTGTACCATTACTTACATTTTTGTGTAGTATTTCAGCATGCACTTCTGTTCTTGCCCTTTTCTGGCTGGCTTTACTGTAAGTCTTGTTTATTTCAACTGAGCTATTTTTACTTAGTTTGGGTCCCCTCCCTTTGCTCTTTTATCTGCTACCCATGTTTTTCCCATTAGTTTGAGTAGCTGGGAACTAATCCCTTTGTGGGTGGTTTGCAAGAGGTCTGTTGGGCTTGGGCTTGTCCTTGTGCCTGATTTTTTATTCTTTTTTTTTTTTTTTTTTTTAAAAAATCTTGCCTGGCTACATATTTTATTTGGCAGCTTTATGTAGGAATTTGGTTTTCGTGTTTTGTATCTGTTTTAATTCAGCCCACAGATGCCTCACAATCGGCAACGTAATAAATGTGCTAAAATAAATAAGGATGACATTCAAATGGTTTCACACCACACATGGGCAAGAATAGAGTTGTTGCAATAAAGCATTTCAGTGATAAATGAATGAACAGGCCCAGACAAGAGGTAAACATCCAAAGGCGCCATCATCTAATGCCTTTCATCTGAAAGGACCCTGGAGCACTTTATTATATAGCTTTATTTATAAAAGGGAGATCATAAAATAGATTAATATTCTAAAAGACCCAGCATGCTATTTTTGCTAGAGTTTGTCATATAGTTGTAAGTTCTAACAGCTTTTTGATGTCAGATGGTTTAGCATCCCTATGACTGTGAGATCCTGCCTTGGTCTTTTCTGCTCTGTAGCTTGACAGTCTCTTACTGCTGGGATCCTTCACTGATGAAAAGCCTGCAAAATGGGGAAAGAGAAAAAAGAGCTTCTGCTACAATTCAGCTTCAGGAATAGCCTGTCTCCAGTGACAGATCAATTCCAGCCTCCTGCAACACAGAGTGCTACCACTGTAGATGTGCAGTGGCTTTTGCAGCTGTGTAAGGCAGAACAAGTTATCAATGCCAGTGGTAACAACACAGAGAAGGGCAGCCAAATCTCATTCCTTAGTACAGCCATGATGAAGTACCTGGGCTCCACAAGTTCTACAGCTGTTGCTCAGACAATTTCCACCCGGAGGTCAACTACAACTCGTCAGCACGTTACCTGTTTATTTTTATTGCTTCTGGAAAGTACAGGACTGGAGTGCCCCACACAAAGTCCAGTCACGTGGCAGAGGAGGAGCTAACACACACAATTGTCTCTTAATACTTGAATAAGGTATTGGTTCATCTAGGTAGAAAGGCTGGGCATCACCGGTCTACATACCCTGCACACCCCATCGCTACCTGTGAGAAATGTGGTATAAAATGCCACGCTAATCTGTTGGAATGACACTCACTGCTTCCAGTGACAATGACAAGAAGTGACAGGAAATTTCAAAACAGCATCCAGAGTTATTACCTTGCTAATAACCACCCAAAAATGAATACAAATTGGTGAGCAGCCTTGCATTAAACAATGATGTGATTGCAGTGATTAGAGTTGGTCCAAAAATTTTCAGCTGATCAAAAATCCTCTAAATTAATTTGTATTTCAAAACAAGTCTCTTATTTTCAACTTAGACTTACTATTGGCTCACAGAAACAAAAAATCTCTGTCTTCATTTTCAATATTTCCCCTCCCTAATTATTCCAAGTAGTGAATAAAGAAAGCAGCAGACTACTTTCTTTAAGCAGAATTACAAAGATTAAGAGGAGTGAGTGGCATGGCTTTTCAAAAAATTATTTTAAGTCAAAAAGTTCAGATATTTTCAATTTGTAAAAAAACCCCTCAAATAGAAAGTTACCATTATCATCAGATTAGATTAACATTTTACATTATCTAATATGTTCCACTAAAACTGACACTGTCCACAGGAATATTTAAATAACGACAATCCATCTTTTGCTATTATGGAAAATTATGAAGGAATAATTCAGTTTCACAAGAATGGGAACTAAATCTACACTGACAGAAGTTACCACCAGTGCCACAGCACAGTACAGCAGAATTGTTATTGCTAAAGAACACTTGTAAAAATAATTTGGAAAATTAACCATCATCCCATTGGACAGTGAACCCAAAAAAGCACCCTCCGCAACCATCTGGAAATATAAAGGGCATTTAAGAGGATGTTTAAGCCACTTTCCAATGCCTCCTTGACAATTTGCACAACTTCTGTAAGGCATCTTATGGGCTTCTGCCTCATTCTGGCAATATAAGGGCTTTAAGATGCACCTGCAGCCTTAAGGGTGATTTATTTAACAGCAGCAACTGTTTACTCAATAAATTTGCTCTTTATATGTATTCAAAACTCACCTCTGCTGACATTCAAGATAAAAAGTTAACACTGCAGAGTTAGCACAGTAAAGAGAAAAAGATTATGTGCTTTTGTTGCTTTCACAACCAAAGGAATCTCTTCACTAAAAAATGCAATAGTTCATTCCATTATACCTGCTTAAACCCACTGGATATACCATGTTGCACAGATGATATAGGAGAGCTCACCTACATTAACCTGTAAAACCTTGATTACTGGTGAGGATTAAGAGCCCAACTGGATTTTTCACACTGAGGTGGTATTTGCAGTACTGGTAAAGATACAGTGAGTTTGGTGATCAACTGCCTGCATTTCTCAAGTGATTCTGGAGTTAATTGACAATAAGAAACTTCATTCTACGTACTATCTGACTTTCTTCTAGCTCCCACGCCTACCCAAGGGAGTCACACTACCATGCTTCAGATTCAATTAAATGCCTGTGATTCTCAGTCTTAATAATTACTGCAGCATATAGGTACATCGCAGAATTTTTTTAGAACACTTTAAAAGTCAAGCTCAACAGGACAAGTTAGACCTAATATCTCTAATATTGTCATCAACAACACTGAACTCAATTATTTAAATCTACCCTTAACAGGAATCATGTTATACATCCTCTGGGCACAATCCACATCATTACAATTGTTCTGAAGCTCGAAATTAGGGATTTCTAAGCTGACAAACTGACTGAATCACAATGAGCTGGATGTAAAACACAACTAAAAATCCCTTTACTCTGAATGCTATGCACCTAAAGTCTCAGGTTTTTAAGTTAGTTATGCTGTCAAGCAAGAATCCCTCACAAAACACTGATATATTTTTGTGATATATATCACAAAAACACTGCACTGGTGCCCATGTGCTGTGGGGTCAAATATTACTCACAATCAAACTCTGAAGATGAGTTAGGAAAATTTATTCTAAAATTGGCCTGTGAAATCAGATCCTCAGAAAGAACATCAAGATTAAACTGACAAAAGCGAATGCTTTAAGACTAAGAAATGCTGGCTACCTGTGTAGGATTATAGCACCTGAGCATTTAATGAAAATTAAATTCATCTTCACAGTCCCAAAGATGGTAAAGTGATTACTACCATTACTCAGAAAATGAGAAATAGATCCTGGTTATGGTGAAAAGCTCAGTAAGAATCCAGTTCTTCATAGCAACATTCAGCTGCCTCAAGCACGAGACTTCACTTTCCTTCATGTCCTTCACTGCATACGTATTGATTTTCAAAACAAGTAATATAGAGCTTGTTCAGGCAACTTCCCCTCATCCACTGCCACCATCCAGGCACTGAATGGAAGGAGTAAAAAAAAAAAAAAAAAAAAGGTATGTGTTCAGGTAATTGAAAACTGAATCATAATATGTATGCACCAACACATTCAAAGAAATGAACTGACACAGTAAATCAACTGTAGGTAATGCTGACATTTCATAACTTCTGATAGCTTAATCTTTCTCTCTGATACACAATGGCTGTCTGACAAATTGCTGAAGCTTTACAAAAGAAATAGGAAAAACCTACATGTTGCTCCTGACATCCACCATCAATTCATAAAACGATGAGCAGGACTGATATCTACTATCTACATTTAACTAACAGCTATTAAAGTTGTCATCTCTGGTTTGGATCACTCACTACAGAGGATGAAGATATTCTGACCACAGCTGGTATCTGTCTATGAATCAAGGGGAACTCAGGACCTCAGAAGCACAGGTCTAACCCCAGGGCCTGGCAGAAAGTCTTGTTAAAAAGCAGCAGGCAGGCCTGCCTTCTCCCTGCCTCCTGTCCCCTCCAGGTACCCCTCTGCTTGGCATCCAAACACTCCCAAACTCCTGCCCTACCCGTCAGGCTGCCCTGGTCCCCAGGGCCTGCTCATCCCCACTTCCACCTAAATTCTTAGCTCTCTCCCTGCTCTTATGGATGCTGCCATCACTTAATGTGAAATTAATTACACATTAGATCCTTACATCAAATTAATAAAAACCTCTGCTTGAATAAATGCTAGCAAAAATAAGAGATGCGTATAATGTAAAATTCTCTATTATTTAGCAGTGTAGTAATAATATAGGAAACCTTACAACTTCTAGAGAGTGAGTAGAAATAATGCTAACAATTCAGGTGCTACTATTATTTGCACCAATAATTTTAAAATAACATTTTTATAGAAAGCTATTTCTAATACTACTAGTAGTAGTATTAGGGAAAAAAAAACCAAACCAAACCAAACCAAACCAAACAACAACAAAAAAAACACCCCAAAAACCAACCTAAGAAACAAGAGTGCCCTCAGTATTAAAAAGCTTTCAAATTTCTATCCTGAAGATTACAAACATAAAGGACATAAGAAACTTAACAGTTAACCAAAAATATCAAGGTTAAAATCTTTTAAGTCTATGTCTTCTTTTCAGATTTGTGACTAAATCTCTGTGTGTTTCAGTACAAAAATGTTATGCTCAGAAACTACCTTGATAAAATATCTCAAGTGAAGTAACAAAATGCCTAATGAACAGCAAGAATTTTCATCTTGGATACATACATCAAAAACATGTTTCTAGTTTAGTTTCAGCCATTATTATCACCAAGTCTTTATGGCGCTAAAAATGGGGAACTTGTAGGATAGAAACACTGAAAGCACATGAAGAGCCATAGTAAGATCAGACATTATTTCCTTCAAAATAAAACAGCTGAATAGGCAAAATATGAGGACAGAAAGCTTACTCCTTCAGTTAGTATGTGATTCATGCCTATTCACAACAGATCTGAAGAACCATTACTTGGAAAATAAGAATATTCAAAGGTCACTATAAAAAATGCTATGCTCTCATTTAAAATTGTATCATATGTTATGGTATGTCTCACCTGTTTGCACATTTATTGAGCTCCATATGCATTTTTAGCTCAATATAAAACATTTGATTGATATTTTATGAAGCTAGCTGAAAGTAAAGGATGAAACATTAGGAGACTGGATGAGGTCCCCAGATCAAATGGTTTAGCTCCTCATTAGCTTACTTTTCTGTGGAACAGAACTTTTCAATGGCTGTTATCTCTTCAACAGCTTTACTTACACTATATTATTTTATCTGACATATGTCATACAAATACTTTTACATATATATATGAAAAATACAACTTATTTATATGATGTTTTCTAGTCATATAAATAAGCTGAAGTCCTTCAAGTCTTACAAACAAGTTTTGATTATTGTCACAATTATGCATAAAAGCTGCAGAAAGAGCAATTAAATAAAAATGAGGCATGTATGAAAGTATTAGATATGTGCAGAAAAAAAAAAAAAATTGCCTCAAATGGTAGTTTAGGCTCATCTATTTTTAGAGACAGCATCTCCCTCTCCCATCTCAGGCATAAGGTGCCTCATTTTAGTTGTTAGCAGCAGCTCAGGACCTTCAGGATGGAAAAGCAATGTACACCTGTAATTACTGACACCCACTGCCAGCCATTATACACAGGCATCTCCCTGGCCCGTGCAATCACAACCACATCTCACTTCTTCACTCTGAGGGAACAGAGCAGGAAGCTGGCTGAGAGAGAACAATTCTAATACATACCCAGTGACCACAGAGACTAGAACTGTTACCACCATTAACCCAATTAAAATCCATCTCCATGTACGGCCTTTAATAACACATAATAACATTGTGTCAAAGCCTAATTTGAATCTGTTTCATCAACAGAATGACTTCATGGCAGCCATAAGACATAATAACAAGGTATAATTGGTTGCATAAGTAGCATGTATTAAAATGACAATATTCTAATCTAATTTGTTAACCCCCATGCTGGATTTGTTTCTTCTGGAGAAAGTACTTAAAGTAGGACAAATTTTATCCTTAACAACTATTTTTAATTTGAAACACCGCTTCAAAAGACTTCTGATTTCCTTCAAACAAGAGCAACATATATATATTCCAATACATATTTATCAATAAACAAGTGTTGGTTTACATTTTATAACTTGCATAAATATTGCTAATAATCAAGAGAGCTTATGACATGCAGACTTCTCTAACAAGTGGAGTGCAGGGTCTAAGTTCTCTAGTTAGTAAAAGGACTACTAAACTTGAAGAAACCACATTTTAAACGCAATAAAACTTAAATGAAACATGTAGATGATTGACGGTATTCCACGGAGAAACAGCAATTCCTACCTACTTAAACATCTGTGATCGATGGGGTGTCAGTGGGCAAAAGCAGAATTCTTAAGATGACATACATGAGAAAGCATTTATCTTATGCACTGACAAACATAACTTAAGCTAATGGCTCACTTTATACAGTAAAGCAATCTGTGCCTGTAACTGTAACATCAAATGTTCTTTCATTTCATACCCTTCAGTACTGGTCCTGTTTAGGTCATGAAGTACATGCCTAACGCAAGATATTACCACAACAAGAAGTGACAGGTACTCTCAAACTGCAGCCTTTCTTAGCCACTTAGTCCTCCGTGTACTTTTAAGACATCTCATTTCAAGGAACCAGAGTCTGAGCATCCATTCCCTACAATAAATACACCACCTTCCACAGCAACATTGTTTATTAATTAACCAGGTATTTAACATTATCAGTTTTGTGCAGCAGCAGAAAACACAGTTTCATCGTATGCACCCAAAATACTTCTGAACTGAGGAGCAAGAGATTTCAGTATTACCAGGCTCAAGAAATACTTTACAAGACCAAATCAGAATTAAGGGAAGAGAAAGAATAAGGAATAGGATCCCTTTTCATTACAATAATCTTAATTTAAAGGCTTGCTTATATCCCTTGTAAACGAAGCTCTGTAGTAGGCAACCAATATTCCTTTTAGCAATAGCAGAGCATCAGAAAGCTGCCTCATGGTATCCTCAAAACAGCCTTTTGGGATATCTTCACGTGTGCACCCTTTGAAGGTAAGGTCATTCCTCAAGAAAGGTCCTGATCAGCCTTCAGTTGTGTGTTCTGTTGCTGGCCATTATCCTCTCTGGAAACTACATCTGTGGAACTGATTGCTGCCTTCTGCTGAGTGTCAGTAAATGCCAGGTCCTACATGTTTGCTCAGCTTCACAGAAGCCAGCTGAGCTGGGACATTCTCAGCTTGGACAACATTTCTGAGACTGGCTCTACTCCAGCTACACCTGTCCTGCACATATGCAGGTACATATACACACCTATCCTAGGTAGTAATGATCTGCTGCTGCTGGTTTCTTCTCAGTTCTGCCTCATACCTCCTTGACAAAACAGTTACTTGCTATTTTCACATTTTACATACAGACAAGCCAACTCGGTAATTACAGCACTGCTATCTTGTGATACAATTTCCTCCAGAAGTCAGACCTTTAACTGACTATATTTAGCATTTTTTTATTACTTTGTTTTAAGCAGGGCTGCAGATTTCTACAGCTTACAACAGACTTATACTCTGTACCCTCTTCTAAAACTTCTTTCCAAGGGACGTGGCCTGTGCCATCTAAGCAGTTTCTTCTCCTTTTCAGCTTAGTAACAATTTTCATTCCCAAATTCTGCTTCTCTTGAGAAGTCACCTCATATCCAACAGCTTTAACTTTCTTCTGCATTTTAATTATCTCTGCCTACAATTTCTCATGAGGATTTCAACTATGCTCTCCAACTGCTTGACTGCTTGGAATATCACCCGGATTTATCCTCAGAAAAATGCTCTCTGCCTCTTCTAGCACATCAGTTTGTTCCCTCATTTTAGCCAAACTTGAATGGCTTCTCTCCACACTCTTCCATATTTAGCCCTTCCTGCGTGCCTTCAAGAGTTGTGGTTTTTGATGTTGCTCCACCAGTTTAGGTCCAAAGGATTTCACCTAGATTTACAAACAGATTTCACAGAATCACAGAATGGTTGGAGTTGGAAGGAATCTCTGGAAGGTCCAAGCTCCCTGCTCAAGCAGGGACACAGAGTCAGTTGCCCAGGACCATGTTCATATGGCTTTTAAGTATTTCCAAGGATGGAGACTCTACAACCTCTCTGGGAAACCTGAGCCGGTTGCCCTCACAGTGAAAAAGTGTTTCCTGATGTTCACAGGGAATGTCCTGCGGTTTAGTTTGTGCCCATTGTCTCTGTCACTGGGTACTAGCCTGGATCCATCTTCTTCGCACCCTCCCTTCAGATATTTATATGCATTAATAATCCCCCTTGAGCCTTCTCTTCTCCCAGCTGAACAGTTCCAGCTCTCTCAGCCTTTCCTCATATGTGAGGTGCTACAGTCCCTTCATCATCCTTGTGGCCCTTCAATGAACACTCTCTAGTATGTCCCTCAGAACTACATACAATCCTTCACGTGTGGCCTCACCAGCGCTGCACAGAGGGGAGGATCACCTCCCTCAACCTGCTGGCAATACTTCTCCTAACGCAGCTGAGGACATAATTTGCCTTCTTTGCTGCAAGGGCACATTGCGTTCTCACATTCAACCTGGTGTCCACCAGGACTCCCAGGTCCTTTTCTGCAATGAAGCTTTCCAGCTGGGTGGCCCCCAGCATATATTGGTGCACAGGGTTCTTCCTCCTCAGGTGCAGGACTCTGCACTTGTTGAACTCCATGAGGTTCCTGTCAACCCATTTCTCCAGCCTGTCAAGGTCCCTCTGGATGGAAGCATGACCCTCTGGTGTTTCAGCCACACCTCTCAGTTTGGTGTCATCAGCAAACTTGCTGAGGGTAAACTCTGTCCCATCATCCAGATCATTAATGAAGATGTCAAACAGGAGTGGACTCAGTATTGATCCCTGGGGTACACCACTAGTCACTGGCCTCCAATTAGACCTTGTGCCATTGATCACCACCCTGTGGGCGCAGCCATTCAGCCACTTTTCAATCCACCTCACTGTCTGCTTATCCAGCCTGTACATTAACAGCTTCTCTTATTGGAGACAGTGTTGTCTCTGGTCCACTGAGAACTGCAGCTGCCAAATCAGGCTCCACTAATACACATCTTCCACCAACCTACGAACCCTGCTGTGTATCAAGGCAAGGGGTGTAAACTCCTTCCTGCCAGAGTGTCCCTTCTCAACAGGAGAGTAAATCCACTGTACTTTGTAGTTTCATTATATTCTGACCAAGATAAATAAAGCTGTATTTTCTTCATTAGTAATCCACATACATTTCATTTCCTTAAAATGCAAAAAATTGAGGAATGTCTAAGGATACTGTTTTCCAATATACTAATTTGTCAAATAGTTTCAGAACTGAAACATCACAATTCTATTTGAAAACTTAAAACCAGCACTTCTTCATAAAAATTCACAAAAATTTTCCCAATTCAACTTCATTTTCATTACCTCCTGTATCACTTTTGTTATACAAATGGATTACTTCTCTTTAAGGGAGTTCCTAATGCAAAGAGAATACTGAGAAGTTCACACATATTCATAAAAGATTGCTATCAGAGCAGAGATGCTGGTTGCCCAAGGACAAGTGCCTATAAAATTTCTTTTGTCTGTCCTACTGCATTCTAGCTATACTTGACAAGCAATTACTTGCTGCTCTATGTTCAATTATATTGTGAAATGTTTATGGTTCATAATGGGTATCTTATCTGTTCAGACTATCTGTAATTTGATGAATTCCTCTGGGAACTGTTTAAACCAAGGCAGTGTCCTTAATGATTATTATGGCTCAGAAATGCTATCATAAAACCTGATTTCTCCACTATTCAGATGCTCCATATGTGTGTATGCATATACAAGGTCTTCAGAAATACATATTGAGTTGTGACCTTCCTTATTCAGAAGATGCTCATATTCCAAGCTTAGGTATCATCTGTCAGTAATAATCTCACCTATTCATTACATCTATAGGTCCTCATCATTAAACTCTGGTTAAAGAAAATGCACTTATTTTCCTAGAACACCCAAATAATCATGCTGAATAATTGCTGCTATCCAGAGCAACAGAGTACCTTAAGCCTAATTCAAAAGGCAAGAAATGCTCCTTGGGCGTATCGGTATCTTGAAATGCGTATGTTGTTATCTTTCAACAACTTAACATGAATAAAAGCTTAGGGTTCATTTCTGATAAAGGTGAGCTTGATTTCACTTCAAACTTTTTTGCATAGAATTATCTAACAACAAAACTATGGCGACACGTTATAGCATGGTAAAATGTAAAACTGCATTTCTGACCCTCTTACAAATATAATTAGTTTTGTTTAAAAGCCAACAATACTGTTCTCATGTCATATATTCCTTTTTTACCCAGCCTTGAGGGATGATTTTCTAGATGTTTATTAAAACAAAACAGAAAAACCATAATTTAAAATCTTCCTGAGTAGATGACCTATCCTTTGCCGGGAACACACTGTGTACACATGACCTACAAAAGCAATTTTGAAGAAACACATCAATGCAGCATAACCAACTCCCATTACTCAACTACAGTTGTAGCAGTATTTGATGGTTTGCTTTGAAGCCACATGACTGTGTAAGAACAAATATAATCCTGTACCTTGGTAAGAGGAGAGTGCACTGAGCAGCCAACCCCCCCCTGAACTTGGAGAGCTCACGGAGGGGCTGGGATTCTGAGGCCATTGAGAAAGACAGACAGAGAGACAGAAAGGGACAAATATTTGTGGAAGTAGAAGCTGAGTGTGGCTGGAAAAAAAAAAAGAGTAACACAAAGAAAAGATAAAAGACATTGAAAGTGGTCACACTTCTTAGAGTGAACAAACTATACAGAAGGTGTACTGGTACTTTAGGCCATACCTTGGGGTTTGCAAAATGATACAGGCACAGAAATGGGAAGCAGCAGGACTCCTGTCCCTCAGTTAAGGGAAGCAGATCAATCCTTCCAACTTACAGCTCCATTTAATTTCTTTGCTAACTGCTAACAGATAAGGTAATGAAAGACACTTCTTGCATGTTACACAACACAAATTTAAGTTTCATCAAATGGTCTATTTAAAAGTAGTAATTTTAAAAGATCAGTAAGAAAAAGACTAACAAAGGGGTTTAAAATGTATTTTGGCTCTTTTAATTCTTGTATTGAGAAATTAAATCACTCAAGCTCTCAGACCAAGTGCAGAGACGACAGTTCAAGAAGATATAATAAGGAGACTGCATGAAATCCCAATGTGTTTGTCCTTTTTGAAAATATGTTGTGAGAAAAGCCCAGAAATACTAGTCACAACACAAATTTAACAGAGCCAGCCCAGTCAGGCACAAGACCTGTTCTCCTTTAAGTCACCTCCCACAGAGGCACTAATTCTGCCTCTCTCTGCAGCACTATTTTTCTGCAGCTGTAGGACATGGTTTGTAGACAGATTTAACATTGTATCAGCTAGCAGGGTTGTAAAAACTAGACAAGCTTGTCAAGTCCTTTCCAATTACACTAGCTTGCTTTAACAAAAATACAGTATTTCTGCCAACTAACCTTTTCCTTTCTTCTGTGTGCGGTGACAGAAATGCAGGAGAGGTGATCTGCAGTACTACTGTGGTTTACATCAGTGTATGTCTTGAACCACTGAGGTTTCTACAGCCAAAAGGCGTCATTATGGTATTTATTGCTTTACCTCAAATTTCTTAAGTGTGCACAGTAACTGTTCCAGCCGTGTCTGACACAAGGTATCCCTGCTCTCAAGACTCACATGCTGACTTGTTTTTTTCTGTCCAGGAATGATAATAAAAATCACATTTAAGGTTCAAATGCCAGTTACAATTAAAACAGATGAAGGTGGTTTTTTTCTAGGAAAAAAAAAAAAAAAAAAAAAAAAAGTTTTTCTACGTTTTTGAATATATTCCTACCAGTAACACTACAAACCAAGAAACACTACTGGAAAAGTTTGTTTGTTTTTTAAAATTTTATTTCCTATGCAAGCAATAGACTTCTAGAAAGAATCTCTGCTACCAGAATTGCTCAGAACTTTCACATACAAGCTGAAAAAGGACAGAATAAAGAATATCTTTCTTTTTAAAATGGGAAAAACTATTTGTAACCTCCTTCTACTCTAAACCAAAACAAAACCAAGAACTGTGCAGAGACTTCCATAACTAATGTTCTATGAAAAGCAATATTTATTGAATATTTTTAAAGGGCAGCATTCCTCTGAAAAGCTGTAACTAAAAATAATTCATTTGACAGTCCAGTTGAGATACATTTATGTCCCTATCTACTTCTAAATCCTGGGCTAAACAAAACAAGGTGTTTTTTGCAGCTGTAGTCATGCACTAAGGACACTCAAATAACATCAAATGTAAATAAATGACTAATTTACTTTATGTTTACAGTAAAAAATGCTGTGCATATGCAATAATGTATTCAGCATGTTACTTAATTCACTGCATTAGAATTTGCATATTCTTGTACTACTTTTCAATGCTTCAGTCCAGCAATTAGCATACTGAATCTTATTAAATATATCAAAGATGCCTTTTTAGTTAGCCCAGTGAAAATAAAAAAAAAAAACCTATGCACCTCCAAAACATTTTTTTAAACACTAGTAACTTAAGAAACATTAAGTACAATAGGAACTGTTACCACCTTAATTCACTAGACACGACAGAAACCCATTAAGAGAAATACCTACAGCAGCACCATCCAACCAGTTCGATTTGCAGACAACTTGTAAATTTTTCACTAGAAGGGAAGACCCCTGTAAGGCTACTCAAAACCCAATGGGGATAAATTTGGGCTTTTTTTCTAATTATCTTCCGCAGATCCCTTTGAAAATCTCTCCCCAGAAATCTCAGGATGGACCACAGGCTGAAAGCCAGTGTCTCCGTGGTCTTATAAAAAAAAATACTCAGCCTAGCATGCTTCAGAGTCTACTAGTCACACGGAGTGAAACCCTGACCTTGCTGAAGTGACCAGATATTTTTTATTTAATCCTTAATTTATCATAATTTATCATATATCTGAAATAATAAGAGTCATAAAAGGAATGTGCTCAGTTACTTTTCTAACATTGTTTCCCTGTGCAGCCAAGGAAAGTCAAGTTAGGTCAAAATCAGAGATTTTTAAATTTCACTCTCTAATTTCTGCACAGCATTGCATTACACATGCAGGGGAGGGAAAGGTATTTTAGGTCACTGCGTCCCTGCTGCCTGGGTGCTAATCCACACACTGGTACAACAGCACATCCTCCTGCCCTCTAACCTCTGTGGTACAACAGCACATCTTCCTGCCCCTCTAACCTCTGTGGTACAACAGCACATCTTCCTGCCCCTCTAACCTCTGTGGTACAACAGCACATCTTCCTGCCCCTCTAACCTTTCTGCCAGACTTAAGAAAGAAACCCACTGAAAACCAACCTCTACCAGTTTCTTCTCCCAGACCAAGGGAAAGGCTCCAAAGCCAAACTGAACCATGTGCCTCTGCAGCACTGACGTCTGCTCCATCCACTACCTACCCTCACAGAGACAACTCCTTTCCCATGGTCAGAGACACGAGGTGTTCCTGCAACACATGAAACATGACGTAGCTGCACAACTGCTGCACAACAGACATTTCCCCTGCCTTCTGCATCAAAGTTGCTTCTGCTTTTGATATGTGCCCATTTAAATATTCATTTTCAGAATGCTCAGCTTTATGTAAATGAGATTCAGGACTGTAAATGCAATGTCAAAGTTAAAAAAAAAAATCTATCACAAAATGCAGTATTTTCACCCCTTGCCACAGAATAAATGGAATACACTTATTTTAATCCCTGTAGTTCTCCTTAGAAACTACAAAAAAAATGAGGTTGTTAATTAAAATATGACAGTCACTTCCTAGTTGCAAACTCTAAAAACCAACCTTGAAGCAATTGTAAAAACACAAGTGTGGCTCATGCTACAAAGCATTTCATTCTCAACTGTTTTTCAATGGGATGAGTCATCCAAGTCCACCACTACAATACGTGTGTCAGAAACTCAGTCCTAGGGATTCTTCATTCTTATTTGTTCCGATGTGATACAGACATGCTATTACAGTAAAAAAAGGAGCTGTGTACCAAAAGAAGGTTTCAGTGAATCTCTTCAGCAATCATAAAAAACATAGCAAAAATGCATCACTAGCATCCACCTTCACAACTCACTTAAAAATAATCTCACGTTCTTGCCAAAAGCACAGCGTTGCCGCATTACCTTTTCCAGATTTTCACCCTAAAACTAAAATAAAATGTACTGCTCTGCCCACAGCATATTGCTAATTATACCCCAAATGGAAAGCATTTACCTTCCTCATTTTCACCTCTTCCACTCTGTTCATTACAGTATTTCACACTTTGTAACTGAATGCGTGCCAATATTAAAGCCGCAATGTATGTCAGAAAAGCAATAAACTTGACGTGTCATCCGAGCTTTATCCCAGAGAAAAAATACATAGAGGTATACATCACCATTTCTGGAAACAAGACAATACAACACGCTCCTAGAACTGGTCAGTGAAATACAAGGGCTCTTAAAGTTTTAAGTCAATCACAACCCCTTGGGCATATTCTGCATAAAAGACGTAGCTTTAATCAGACACATATACCAGGTTATGCTTGCAGAATTAGCATTTTCCATTGTATAGCACAGTACACAGACGAGACAAGGTTGTTGTTGGGTTGCTTTTTAACATGAGAATGGCAAAATAAATTATTACTTCTTATGCAAATATTAGTAATAAGTAGTGTTCAACATTTTCTTTCTTTTAAAGAATCTTTCAGAGAGACGTAGAAGGAAAGGTGTTTTCTAAAGAAAAAATCTTCTTGTCCATTCAGCTATATAACTTTAACAACTAACATATCCTTTATTACAGTTCAATTCCTACCAAAATCAGTAGGATCCTTCTATAAAAGGATTACATTCAGTAAGCCTGGTGAAGAGTGTTGTATAACACATCATCTTCTAAGGATGAACTTTCAACTACACCGATGCACAAAAAAATATGCCAGCAGGAAAATCTGATAGCAGCCACGGACTCATCACAGAGAGCCAGTCGCACTAAAGCTACTTCTCTACCTCCTTCAGTACGACACATTTTTGACCCCACCATACCAGTTCTGCAGTGCCATACAATGAAATGAACTGGCAGTCTCTGTTCTGGTCCTTCACACATTTTCTGCTATTAGGAAGATCATTCACAGAAACACAACTCTTTATTAATGACAAGCTTGACCCAGCACATTTTAAGCCCCAAATAAAAAAAATTTCGAACAGAACATTTTCCTTTCATTCCAGAGTCTCTCTTGTGCCAGTCACTGTTAGGTGAAAGGATTCACAACAGCACAGCTCAATCCACACAGCAATGACGCAGTGACCCAGGGAGAGAATCTAATGGCCAATGCAATAAACAAAGCAAAAGGAGCCAAAACCAAAGGGCAGCATGCACATCAGTATCTTCTCCATTTAACTGGTACCTACTTAAACCTAGTGCCACATTCCCATAAAGAGCACTTCCTCCATTGTTTCACATACATATATTATGCAAAAGGAGAAAAATAGGTGCCCAGGTTCATGGAAAAGTTAGAGAAGAAAATACAGAGAAACAAAAAGTGATTGTTGTATCACACATTTCAAAAATAAAATGCAATTTGCAATCGAAAACTATACTGACAACTAGAGACGGCTCAAAACAAAATGCTGGATTCAAACACCATTCTTCTCTTTGGGAAAAGGTGGCTGTAATTTTCTGAATGAACCTGATACAAATATATACATGAATCATCTCTTGTCTATAAGCATAAAAGTCTATATAATTTATAATACAACCAGGCACCTGTATATAGACAAACCATGTGGAAGCAATTATTTAAGACTAAATATTTATCCCCTGCTCCCTTTTTTCCTTAAAAAGAGGACAGTTATTAATGTTAACACAAGACCCAAAACCACGGACCTCTAAATCTTTGGTACTGCTTATGTCAAAAGGGCAACATATATTAGAGTCCAACAAGTAGCATAAAAGACAAGAAAAACCACATTGTATCTTTAGTTTTAATTTTAGTACATACAATGTAATTCCACCCACTAACCTAAGAGCAAAGCTTTGATATGGACAGATCCTTTTCGAAGAGCACATCCAAACGCAGCCTAAACAAAAAGCATAAAAACTAAGTCCTCACACATGTCCAAGGCACTCTGTATGCTACTGGGCACATCTACATTTTCCATGAAGCATTACTCAGAGAAAGAGATAGGTGCCAGGAAGATGACAAAAACCACAGCTGAAATACCAGCTTTTACCAACAGATTTATCCCTTTCAGAAAAAATAATTGGAAAAGTTTTTGTATCATTGTAGGCAAGACAATGCCTTGCACTCTGAAGTTACAGTATTTTACTGCAGAGTATCTTAACATTTTGCTGGTAAGTCCCACTTGCCCCTTTTTCTAAGAAAATTAAAAGTCTTTCTAGAGATGACAGCTACCCCTCGCCACAGGCCATTCCAGTTTGCAGCTTCCAAAAAACTGGCAGACTTCAACCAAGCTCCTTTCCATTATTCTTTCAAGCCAGACTTTAACATTGTGCAAAAGCAGTCAACTATCTACAACTTCTACCTCCCTTAACATGCACTTATTGAATTTGCCTGGAAACTGGGAGGTGCTGGGGAATGGAGGAGAAAATAGACCAAATCAAAACCAGACCCATTTCCAGAGAACCTCCCCACCATCAGTCTCATGTGCTTGAATTTACCTGAAACAGTCCAACAGATCCCAAACACATTCAGATTAGTCTTGAACCTCCTTCATACCACCGTCAAATTTCAAGCAGAAATAGTACCAAAAAAAAAAAAAAAAAAAAAAGACTGCTAAAAAAGATTCTTTAAAGTGTAACACACATTTTGCTTACCTCGCTGTTGTGGCCCCTCAAATTGAAGTTGATTCTCTGAGGGGTGTTCCGGTCCCTCCTGCAATGGCTGGAAGTAAAAGTGACGCCTACAACTCCTCTGCCATTGCCTGTTGCCAACCAGCCTTCCTCATAGTACCGCCTCCTGCACACTGGTTTCTCCTTCTCACTTTTGGGGACTCTCCCTTTCCAGGAGAGGCAGAGGATGTTGGAATCGCTGCAAAGAACAGGCCCATGTTCCACTGCTGCATACATGCTTTTTAAATATTTTATTTTTTGACATAAGAAAGTAATATGTCTAGTGCACAAAATTTAAATCAATTTTTTTTTTTTTTATTGATAAGACTGACCTGGGATAGATCATTGAAAGGGAGGAGGATGGGGTCAGTGTTTATAAATATCCACCAAATGCATAGTGAAAAATTCCTCTATAAAAGATGATGGCAGTTGGCTAAGAAAAAGTAACACTTAAAAAAAAAATTCAGGTTCATTTTTGTTTTCGAGTCTGTAGAGTGAGGGTGCACTTATCCTTTGGAGAAACAGCTACTTCATAAGAGGCGCTCAAGAAATGGTTAAGTCATCTTTTTGCTCAACTTGATATAATCTTTATACAGCCTGAGATTCCAGTTTAGCGTAATGCAATTCCAGAGACAAAGAGTTGCAAATGTGTAGGTTTCAAGTAACTTAAGGCTTTTAAGATTTCCTCCAGTCAGATTTTCTTCAGAAGTTCGGTTGCAGAAATTTAAACACACGCACATACATATATATGTATATATATGACATTCATCTTTTCCAAGCTGCCCTCTGGCGTGTCTTTTCCATCTGATGTATTTCTGCTGCTAAAGCTGAAAGAGATTGCATAAAGGGAAAAAAAGGCACACAAACCGTGCGAAACAACAGACCCGAACTTGTGCAGGCACTGGTGTGCCAGGCCAGTTGGGAAATCCCTCTTGGTACTGAACCGATCGTTGGACTCAAAAGTTTTTGCAATCCAAAGCCAATCCAATTTTCATTGCAGCACTTTTTTTCCACCAGAGACCCAACACAGCCTGAACTGTTTATCACGCTATCTTGCCTGCTTTCCCGCTTTTTGCTGCCACACACGAATGAAAAAGAAACCCTCTCTTCATTTATAGCAGAATCAAAAATGCTCTAAAGCTTTTAGCTTTCAAAGCAGGGAAGTTTGCCTCAGGTGAACCATGAAGTTCTCTCTCCTCCGACACAGGCTAAAATGTCAAGCTGTTTTTCCTTTACTTTTCCCTTTTTTCTGCTACAAGGAATCACAGACTTTTCATCCTACCGTAAAAAAACAAATGCCAGAATTAAAGCACATCAAGTAAGCACGCTTTCAAAATCTTCTAAAATTCAAGGAAGGAAGAAATATAATAATCTAAAAAAGAAAGAGAAGCAGCATTAAAAATCTGACTTCCTGGATTCACTATTTCTCTAGGTATTTTTCTTGCTTGTTTGATCGGATCTTTCCTTCTTGATGCTTGTCTACAGCACAGATTCATAGTTCCAGACACAACATTTGCAGCTGTACAAGAAGGAAACATATGAAGTATTCCAATCGTTTTATTTGAATAACATTTATGAGCTCAATTAATTAGTATTTATACCACACTTAGTGAAAAGAGGAAAAAGGAGAGGGAGAAAGAATATGCAAGTTTGATGACCTGGTTAACTCAAGAAGGACGATGAGGTTTGCTCAGTTCAATGCCCAGACTTGTCCCATAGTTCCTCAACTTATTTACTTCCAGTCATCATTACTCAACATATGGTCATGATTTATCAGTCCATTCACAATCTACTGAGCCCAAAGTAAAACGTGCCAAAGACCATACATTATTCCTCTGCAATAACAAAATCAGTTTCCTCTACTCTCTGTATTCTTCTGTTTCCCTTGCAGCTATTGATTTAGATTGTGGAGGTATTTATTAGGCTTTTTCTGTGCAGAAGGTGTTTTTTCTTCCTCTTCTTGCAAACTTTTTTCACCCGTGAAGACCATGTGGAAAGTTGAACATTACTAGCAGGTGTCTTTCCATGGGTTACTGATTCCTGTGCTGTAAAGGAGCTCCATCTGGTTCTCAAATTAATTTTCATCAATTGCAAAGCTCTCAGCAATATGCAAGAGTAAGTCTATGTGATGACAAAAACACGTGCGTTTTCATGTACATGCAATGCATACACCAGCTCACTCAATCTGGTACTCAGAGCTGCATCTGCCTTTTCAGTTTAGCTGTGGTAATCTTGTAAGATGTTCAGCATTCAAAGCTTGAAGTCCTTGGATTCTTCCAACTCTGCAAGACAAAGCACACACACATAGAAAAAAAAAAAGTTAATAAAATAGGCCACAAAACAGCTTAAAGATACAAGGACTATTGTTACAGTAATCAAAGCATTATGATTATGGATTTTATACTGGACTCCTATAAAATATCTATATTATATATAGATACGTACAATATTCAGACACAAACTTATGTATTTGATATACACAAAAATATGAACTACACAATTTTATTTCACTTCCAAACTTCCCAAATCTTTTCACAACTGACATGTATAACCAATGAAATATATCCAGGAAGGATATATTGGGGGGCCGGGGGTGAGGGGGGAGAAGGAACTTTCTATTTGCCACGGTCACTGGGGCAAACTCTTCAACAAAGATGCCGCAATTTTCAAGTGAGAGTAGGCAAGGGAGATCCCAGTGACAGAGCAGACAGAGTTAGACCCCAAGGCACACAAACAGAATGGTTGACATTTTCTGGTCCAACCACCCTGCTCAAGCAGGGTCACCTAGAGTAAGTTGCACAGGAGCATGCCCAGGCAGCTTTTGAATATCTCCAGGGATGAAGACTCCACAACCTCCCTGGGCAACCTGTCACACTACTCAGTCACCCTCACAGTAAAGTGTTTCCTGATGTTCAGAGAGAACCTCCTGTGTTTCAGTTTGTGCTGATTGCCTCTGGTCCTGTCATTGGTCACCACTGAAAAGAGCCTCGCTCCCTCATCTTCATTCCCTCCCATCAAATGTTTATACATATTGAAAAGATCCCCCTGAGCCTTTTCTTCACCAGGCTGAACATCTCCAGCTCTCTCAGCTTTTCCTCATATGAAAGATGCTCCAAACCATGAAAGTACAGTGCTAAACTTATCCGTCTCAAAGGATACTCTCAGTATTCCTCCAGGGCTTACATTACCGTTTTAAAGAGATCTAAGGTACTCCAAAATTAAAGCCTAAAAGTTTGAATCAATACAGATGAATTTTAAAGACTTTTCAAATCCTGCATAAGTCTCCATTTGAAAAAGGGAGCAAAAATTCCCCAAAGTCAGTTCTATAAAGAAGAGTGTAAATAGAGTAGAAGAGAGCAAGCAAAAGGCTGTCCAGGATACTTCAGAAGTTGTATCTGAAGTGCGCACACACACAGTTATTGCATCTATACAGTTACTGCTAAAGAGAGCTCATTTAAATTAAGAATTGCATTCATGTCATTCATCAGAGTTGTCAAAATGGTCTTGTCTACACTACATACAGCACTGTACTAATATCAAATTTGAGTAATTAACCACTTTTTTCAGTGGAAAACAAATGGAAAACAAATTTATAGATATAAAGGTGAGGTCATAAAGTAGTTTACAAGACTATTCAGCTAGCACACTTATCAGGAACTCTGTCCATGAGGTTTGGTGAGTCACTACCAGAACTTTTCAGCATTGCAACTAACCGAAGATTTTAAAATATTGGCTACTACCAATTTTTTTCATCAAAGCACGATGAGGATATGAGAAATGTCACTTAGACTTTCCAGATTTATGGTGCTTCTCAATTACAGTCCAAATAAAGTTCATATAAAGGAAATTTCAGAAAAACTTTCAGAACACAATGGTTTGAAGAATTTCTACGCTTATCCCATAAGCAAACTTCATCCTGTCAAGGATCAGTGCTATTATTTCCATACCCACTAGGGTCTTCCTAACAAACATCTGCACTCAAGAGTTGACATTTTATATTAGCAGCATGTGTATTATGATTCTACAGAGAAACAAAAAACTGGTTTACCAAGAAAAGGGAAAGTCCCAGAAACACCAGTTAGAGCAGCATGAAGTAAGCACTAAACAGAATTGTTTGAACTGTGCAAGTACCATGATTTTACAAGTGGATTTTAAAATACAGACAACCATAGCTGCAGTGACTTGCCACAAAATCTCTATGTAATTTCTGTCCTTAGTCACTGCATATGAAATTAACAAGTTTGAGAAAAGGACTCTTTGCATCTTGGCCAACAACCTGAGTTCTCTCACCTGAGTCCCATTTACCATCACTTTCAAGATTAGACAAACCAAAGGCTTCTCTTCCTAAAAATATCCTAACTGCATCAGGAATTCTGGACAGGGAGAGATGAAAATCTAAAATAACTGAAAATATTTTTGCTTTGGATTTTACCTTTAACAAAGGGAGATGCTACTTCAACTCAATCCTTTTGGATAGGATTACTTAACAATTTCTGATACTTTATAAGTTGGACTAAATAAACAACAAAATGTATCAAAAGGAATACTGTTTTGAATCTAAGCCTAGCGATGTAAAATGTTCCTTAATTAGAGACACCTAATGAGACAAGAACATATTAGACCTGTGATGCAGAAAAGAAGGATCCACAGTATTTTATTTGATTTTGCTTTGGAAACACAGCTCTTCTCAAATGCAAAACCAGAAACAAGTTATGATTCCACATTACAGAAATAAATTGGGTATTAATTTTAAAAAATGAGCTTATTAATAGTGGCTGTCATATTTTAGTGTCAATATTTAACTCATAATTTTTATCTCCTAACTGTTTCCATTAACTTATATAAAGCGTGTTAAGCCACAGTTGGACAACCAGGAAAATATTTGCTTGTTCTCATGCATCTTTTATTGAGGTGTCTCTTTTGTTGACAGAAAGAAGTCATGCACAGTCAAGTGTACCAATACTGCAGCAAGCTCTTCAGCATTTTATGTTTATGCAAAACGCCAATCTTCAATGCTCTAGACTAGAGTACCTGAAGGTGAGGATAAAAGGAGACTGTGAGGGGAAGGAAAGCAGAGAAGGAAATGTAGAAATATTGTCTACTCACCTGAATTTATCATCTTCAAAAAAACAAACCAAAAAAGACTCACAGCCTACATTTGGAAGATCATGATGACCAAACATCTTACGGAAAGAAATGTTAAGCTACAGAGTCTGAAAAGTCAGGCTACCAGATTCCAGGATTTCTCAGCCTAATCAGATTTCCTTCCTGTCAAACTTGCATGAGGTCAAAGGAAACTGCAGTTTTCCTTCCCTTTACAGTCTAAGAAGGAAAAAATAGACACCAGTATCCATGAAGATAGCAAGGTATTTTAAAAAAAAAAGTGAGAAGACCATGATGTTACATTTTTTTCTGAAGGACCAAACCATAACTGGTTCTGCACAAACTGACAGCAGATGATCCCACCAGCTATCAAATGATGACTGTGGGAGTAACCTTCAAGGTTACTTCAAGGCTGAACACTACACTACACAATCGGCGCGTTCTGTAATACAGGCACTATATTACAGGCTAAGTACTATAGAGCTAGAAGCTGGCAAGATAATACTTTTCGTTGTTTACTTAGTCCAACTTATAAAGTAACAAATTATTAAATAATCTTATCCAAAAGGAAAGAAAATTTTTTAACAAAATTAACTACTTAATTCCCAAAAGGCCAAAGTACATACAAGAAAAGATAACTGGTTTGGAGGTAAAAGGAATTTTTTTTCCACTTAAAAAGGGTCAATTCCACAGGGAGAAAATGGAATTTTGCCCTGAATAAGTACTGGTTTTCCTCCTCTTTCACTCATCCCTTCTAATTATCTTTACTTTATTCATTTTCTATTGTGGTACAAGTCATTGAAATTAATACCTTTCTTTCATATTACACAACATCACAAACTTAATTTGGAGCATGTGATTCCAAACAAATACCAATAAGCTAACTAGTGGTTGTAAAAATGTTCTTCACCCTAGAAAAAGGAAGGAAGAGCAGAGAGGAAAAGTTACAAGATGTTTCAGTTTTGTTTTGTTTGTTCTTAAATGGTGTTCTCTCCACAATGTTTGTGCTTGGGTAATTTCTAGAAGATCTCCTACTCAGGGACAGCTGCACGCCCTGGACAAGACAGTCAGTCATGCTAATCAGAGGTGTAAAGAGAACTGTTACCCCAGCACAGCTGCACAGAAACAGATGTGCAGCAAAGGTGTAGTGCTGGGCACTGTGATAGTAACTGCCAGCCCATTAATACAGACACCATAACGCTAGTTATATGCACCTATATATCATTAAGCAAATAAAACTGACAGAAAATGTATTTGTTGGCATATTGAGAGAAGTAAAGCTTGCATGAGCTGCTCTTCTGCAGACATTAATTCTAAACATTGACAACATTTATTTTAATGCAATACTGCAACAAACTTACAACCATCTCCTCCACCAAATTACACTCTCAAAGAAGTGAAAATAAAGAATAGTAGTAGCTGATCTACATTTCTGAGTGAGCCTCCAGGGTTCCTGTAACAGGGGAGAAGGTGATATATGTATGTTGTACTTTTTTTTTTTTTTTGAGGTGCAAGATCTTTTTTCATATATAGCTGTCTTATATGAAAAATAAGAAAAATATTTGTATTCTTTCTATTATATATACATTCCACTTTCAAAGGCTGCTGCTGCACCATTACATTAGATGGGAGTTAAATTAAATTTCTTTTTCGTTCTTCCTAACTGTTTTTTAACAGGAAGGAAGTTAGAAAAGATAAAAGCATTGCAGATATCCTTAGTTTTGGAACTGAGTCTATCTAAGCTAAACACAAATCAACCAAAACATGCAACAAAAAGAATACCTAACTTAGGTGTGGTTTTTTGTTTGGTTTTCTCTGTTTTTTTAAACACTTTCCTTAGCAACTATATACTTTAGGTGAATAAATATTATATCCACTTGTGAAAGGCTGCTGCAAGTCCCTTTCATCAGTTACTGGTCAAACACACTCATGAGAAATTTCCAAGTCAAATAATGCTAGATCTGTTATGCTTATATGGCAGGGAAGCAAACCAGAAGAATAATTGAAGGCTAGACTTCACAATACCAATCATTCAGCTGCAAGACAAACAAAAGATATTTCTGCTCCCACAGCCCTCATCGCTTCTTTTTCAAACCCTAGTACGGCACACCATGCCCCTCACTTAAGCTACGAGGATTATTCAAGGTGCTATGCTTTGAACTACATCAGAGAAATCATTCAATTAAAAATTTCAGAAGTGAAGATTCACAACAGCTCAACCAACATAAACCTGGTTTGTCAGGCTCAGCCACACTCTCAGCTTCCCTTGTGGCAAGCCATAACCCTCCAGCCTCTCCTAACACAAGCGCCAGCGCTCTCCCGGTGGTGCAGCTCAGGAAGCCGATCTTGCCAAAAACTTACCCTCCAAAACCAGCAATTGATTTTAAGGGAGCTTCCTTTAGTGACCTCACCATGCATGTACAGCAGCACTATTGCCACTGTAAGAAAGAGGGGGGAAGGTATGGCACCACAGCAGCCTAGATTTCCATCAGTGTGAACTGCGCCCAAAAGCTTTTTCTTTTTTGTTTTAAGTTGAATCAATCCGCAACACAGTCCCAGCGTGGTCCCACGTTCAGCTGCACTGGCAAAATGGAGAAGGTGGAGCCATACAGAACCAGTGGGAAACAAAAGGGAGCAGTACTTGCAACTAGTATTGCTATTTGAAAGCTTTTGATTACAAATTTTGGGCACAGAGTATTTCTGAACCCAAGTGTTTGCCCTCAGGAGAGAGGGAAGCAAAGTTTGTCTCTTGAGGATGAACTTAAGATGGCTGTCACAATGTCCTGGAGCCAAGGCTACCCATCAGCCATGAAAATACGCTTCCTTTTCAAATAAATTGAAGTGAGCTGAAATACTTCAGACAGATGCTGAAAGACCTGTTTCAGAAATGAAAAACGCACAGATAACACGTATTGGCCTTTTAAACAAACTGATCGTTTACACCACTGAAACACGCATTCAAAATCTTTAAGAGATTAAAAGAAACGTGAAGTGTGACCAAGAAATTCCCTTCACTTGCAAGTGTGAATCTTCTGTCTCAAGAAAGGGCTGCAATCCTCCCAGCACAGAGAACACTCACACACTGTATATTTCAGGGGGCATTTACTTAAGAAGTGGTAACAACTGTGTCTCCTTACTGACATTCGAAGATCTTCAAGGGAGGGAAGCCCCAGCTCTTACCATCTCTTTTCCATTGAACTGACTGCGCTGACCTTGCCTGTAATTACAGAGCAATTTCTTTCCCATAGGAAGGTTCTGCAGCCTGCAAACATCCCTTGAGCCTGCAGCAGTTCCAGCTAGTTCCTAATTATTTCCAGTATCTGCCCACAGATGCTTTGAATGCTTTCTTACGAACATACATTGAAGTTTTGATATCCTCCCCCAAAATCCCAATACATCTTTCTATGTGACACATGCACTGCAACACTGGGAAAAAAATAAAATAAAAAAAGGAGGGGGAGATGAAGGCAAAAAATAACAAGCCACCAGTTTTTAAAATTCAGAAGAGCCTCATAAACAAGAATTATTTCTGTTGGAAAGCAAGACATATTTCAGTCAGAAATCTGATAATCTCTATGGAGCAGTGTGAGCGTGGCGTGTTGCAGCAGGGAAGGACGCTGTGTCAGCCTGCGGGGAGGGAGCTCCTGCAAGCTGCATCACAGACGTGAAGCGGACAGTGGGCATGAGTTTCCCGCTGCACAGCCCCTTGCTCACCACAGGCTGCCTGGCTGAGCTTTGAAGTGAGGCACTTCCAACACTGGAGACCTTCAATGAGCTGGATATTTATTTATTTATTTACTACAAAAAGACAAGAGTGGCCATTTTCAAAGAACTTGTGTTTCTCCGTCTTTGGCTTTGAGATCAGGAACCTAACTCTAGTCCTGACTGTCCCTAAAATGTGCTGTAAATTAAGATTTCTGTCTGTGTTGGAGGACTTGCACCCACCTCACAACCACTGCTCAGCGGTCTAGATGGGAAGGAGGGACACTCCTGCCCTCACATAAGAGAGATGCAAAGCTAAGGAACAGCTTCACCTCCTCCCCATACCTGCCTCCTTTAGCTTCAAGTTGCATGTTTTTTCCTCAAGGTTCTGGAAGGTTGTGCCAAGGTCTTTGGGTTAAAAGAATATAATAGCACAAAGACAGACAGACAGACTCAAAGAGTGGTTGCCTCAGAGCAACCGTCACTGAATAGGTCTTTATATGAGCCAAGAGCTTTACACAAATGCTTGCAGCAAAGCAAAGACTTCTGTAGAGAAGGGAGCTGTTTCGATTAGCTGCACACTTATGTGCTCAGTTAAGGGAATGATGGTTTTCACCTGCTCTGTCTGCATTAATATGCCATGTGTTGACCGGTCACCTGTACCCTGGCATCACCTGGCAAGGAGGCCAGCAAGAAGCAGGCATCCCCTACACACAGTCACACTCTGGTAGGAAAGCCGAAGCCAGGAAGGCTGATACATCTGCACCCAGGTAAATTAGCAGAGTAGTCTGGTGTCTAATTATTTTTACTTTTTAGAGGTCTTCCCAATTATTATTATCTCTTCATCCTGTCCAGATGCTCCTGGTAGATATATGGAAGATTTAGGTACATAAAATAAAAAATTTTGAAGGGAGGATAAGAAGCAGCACTATGCTGTGGTTGCAAACAGCTCTATCGTTCTTCTTGAATGACAGTGTGACACTACAACCTTTCTAGTAAGAAGTCAGTAACAGGTAAAGATTGCTGATTACAGAAGTATTCAGTGGAAGGATAGCTACCAAGGACTCTGTCTTCTATTTTCTTAAATATGATGCAAAAATACATGTTAAAATTAACACAGAAGAAAATGAATGAACAGAAAAAGATTTTCAGAAACTCTGAAAAAGTATATTCAAGGAGCAACATGAGTTATTTTAAGTAAGAATTCTGAACATTTCACTTTAATGCTGCCAATATAAAAAAGAGGCTTCTCAAAATTTTTTTATAAATCTCATTTCTACAATTAACTAAAAATGTAGTTGAGATGCCAATTCTTCCCATTCAGCTTTGTCAATCTACAAAGAACAAGACTTTGAAAGTTAATTTTTTTAATATAAAATCTATTAATTTTATATTGTATTGATATACCTATTTCTTAACATGGTAACATCCCAAGATAGCCAGACTTCATGTAATTCATTTAACCCTGTGCAACTACCAGATAGTACTTGCTTTTAACTATAATCTCTAAAAAGTTATGGAAAATGCTCTTCTGTTTAACAAACATTCAGGTTTCATCAAGAAAGTAAACAAATGTTGTAAATTTGTGGATTTTTTTAAAGTAACATTTTTACTACTTCCTAGCTAGTCCTGTAATTAATTTTATTTCATTCTTTTCCAGGATGTTATAAAAATGCAGTAACTGTCAAACTTCTTGGACCAAAT
Organism: Antrostomus carolinensis; assembly: GCF_000700745.2. Lineage (NCBI taxonomy): Eukaryota > Metazoa > Chordata > Aves > Caprimulgiformes > Caprimulgidae > Antrostomus > Antrostomus carolinensis. The sequence continues at coordinate 20,154 of NW_010311295.1, read as the reverse complement.
TATTTCTCTTCCTCAACACAAAACTCTCAATGTTTTTCACCATCTTTACCTAACCTATGCTTACAAGACTTTTTTTTTTTTTTTTTTTTTTTTTTTTTTTGGTAAATCTCAATTTCAGAATCTACAAAGCATGAAAATCAGAAGGGAAGATCCATCATTGTAGTTAAATCTATACCTCTTAGAAAAATATTCACACAGAGCTAATGCATTCACATACACACAAAGCTAAAGCTATCCATGACTAAACAGGAGGAAAAAAAACCCACTAGCATTCTTTGTTTGGATTTTCTTTCCCATTGCCAAGTTTCACCCTACTGCCTTTCCCAAGGAGCACAAGGATCTTCAGATAAAGATGGTAAACTTCTCAAAACAGCCAGAGAAAAGACCAATTCGATTGAAGAATGTCAGCTTCATACATTTTCTACTTCATTTTGAGAACTTGGATTTGGGAAAGTAATATGAGTGCATGATGTGCTACTCAGCAGGCTGCTTCTGCTAAACCTGACAAACACAGGTCATGCTCCTGCACTCATGTTTTGCTCATGCAAAGGTTGGCCTTTTTTTTTTTTTTTTTTTTTTTAACATGTCTCTAAATTCCTTATGATTCCACCATGCTTGCAGATTCTAGCCAAAAGTAACAATCAGAAGATAAAAACAATCTGAGGTCATTTCATAAATAATGTAATTTTACCTGGAATTTTAAAGCTATCTTAGCTGCTTTTTTCCTTCTATGCCTATAATTACTATACATTTGACAAAATTGTTCCAGTACAATCACTTTTTTACTAAGTACTTCACAAAGTACCTCCCGAGCTGTATAAAAAACTAATATTTACTATAGTAAGTGCTACTTCTGAATGTCTATGTGAAGAGGGAAAAAAGCAGAACAATAAAAGGAAAAAAAAAAAACAAAACCAAACCAAATTGGTAACATATAATCCACTCTGACTATTCCCTCTATAAAACTCAACATCTGTACTGAAGGTTCCTTTTCAGTATTGAAAAAGCCTGCTTGCAAACTGCTGAAGGAAAATTCTGCTGCTTTTTCTGGTAAGCAGCTTGGCAAGGTAACATCATAATCTTGCAGTGTCACTGGCCCCCTTGAGCTTACAATGTCTATTAAAACAAATTACATGAAAACACCTTTTTCAGGATTTCAATTCTACAGCTTAAAAGGATCAGTATACTCCAGGTTCTTTTTAGATTCAAGGAACATAAGGCAGTATACTACTACAGTATCTAGTGCTGTCATGACACCTCAGTACTTTCTCCATTAACTGTGCATTATGCACAGACCACAAAATAACAGGAGGTTCCTAGGAGAAAACTATGCTTTCTTGTTATTTATACTAGCTAGATTGCTATGAAATCAACACTTCAGCATCTGCTTGAAACAGCCATTACATTTGATCTGCAGAAGATGGATCACAAAAAAACCCATTACTCAGACAAAAAGGTAAAACATACAGTATTTCACAAAGCCGATACAAAGCTTCTGAAATTAAATAATTCAAGAATGTCATTTTTAGAAAATTCTACTCCAATAACTAAAATTATATATTACTTTTCACTTACTGTTCTACCGAACGACAGCACGAAACAAAGACAGTTGATGAACAAACAAATTACAATGTCAGAATACAAAAACTCTACTCCTAACTATTAAAAGAATGAAAAACCTAAGTTAAATATGGGAAAATCTAGTTACTCAGTGATTCTAAAACCTCAAGTAATACCTGATACAGATGGTAACTCCACTGGATCATCAACCTACCAACCCTGTATTGGGCTGGTTGATTAAAACAATGCAAGATATAAAACAAAAAGAAAAAAATGTTATACTTTGTGCATAGTCCAAAGATTATAAGTTTGCCTGAAATCAGCCTATTTCTAAAAAGATACAAAACAAGCAATTACATGCAAATATCCTGTCTTTCTTATAACTGCAGACCATCACAGCAACAGCCGTACTACTGCCACTGCTCTCCTTGAGTCCATACTGTAATGTGTTTCTCTCGTACAAGGGGCTGGGTTAATGCTTCTACCACTAGTCAAAGGAGAAAATGGAAAGGCTGCTAGGATTATCTGGGAGAAGGATCAGTAACCAACTCATAATGTTCCCAAGATGAGCATTTCAGCACATCAATAAAACTGCAAAGCCATATGAGAGAATAAAGAAACGGTATATACTGTTCCAAACATGTTAAATATACCTTTAAATAACTGTAACATGGACAGTGAATGGATAAATGTTTCACAAAAATCTTGAAAAGCACAACCCCCCAGAGACAATTATCATATAGGAACAAATAACTTCACAAATTAATGCACCTGACAGATTTGTCATATGTCAGTTGTATCTTCCAAATATTCCCCACAGTGTCACTCCTACAGTAGTAATCCATTCAAAAATCTATCCCTAAGAATGGGAGTAAACAACATTTTACTGATGGATAACCACAAAAAACATAAACAAAATATTCCATCCATACCTGTCCCTCCCTAATGGACACAAAGTCCTTAAGCAAGTAAACTCCAAAAGATCCCACACATAGATGGCACTTAAGGGGCCTGCTAACAAAACTGAATTTCCTTCTGCTTGCTCTCAAGAATGATCAAAGTACAGAATTAGGCTTAGAAGGTCTCTAAAACTTCTTTCATGTTTCCATCCATGCAGAGAGAGATATTCTGCCCTTGGTATTTCAAGACAGCTGTGTACTGTCTGCAATGCCTATCTGTTCCATTTAATTATCTTGCATATATTAATTTTTTTTGTTATTTCTACTGGATATCAAGTAGGAGACAGTATTAACAAGATTCATGGGGGTTTTTTTTCCCTCCTCTAAGGGCAAAATACCAATAAAAGAATACAATATCCAATTAATCAGATTTCTTTTTAGCTGCTGAACTACAATTAGCATCTGAAGCAAAGCACTTTCTGAAGTCTTGTAACCCATGTAAGCAAAACGGGCTGGAAAGCTAATAGTATCACCTCATGTCTTATGTTGATTACAGTTTGAGAAGCTAAAGCTCACATCCAGAAAACTGGTAGTTAAATTGATATTTCAGTTGACTGAAACCAGTAACATGGCTTTTTATAAATGTAACTCACGAGCTTTAGTTTGGACTTGTATGTTCACAAATTTTCATTTTGGATGAAGAAATCCACCTCACAGAGAGCAATATGAGCAGTACGATACAGCAAGACACTGCTAGATTCTAGGCAGACATACTAGAGAAATGCAGAGCTGCAGGGATCTGATTACAGACAGTTGTTCTGCTGGGCAGTCAGTCTTCCACTGGGATGTGGAGCATGTATACGGGGGCTGTTCTACAATAAAACAGTGTTTCTTATATAGAGCCTTACGGATGTTGCAGGGTTATTCCCTTACAATGCTTCAACATTTTAATTTATCAAAATTTCTAAGCACAGCACAGCAAGGCAGTTTCATAACACTCCTCCATGGCAATGTGCTCTGTGATCCCTGGATCTGTTGCTCTCCTTGCAAGACCCAAAAGCCAAAATACAAAGCAACTTCTATGGGCTGATAGCAAACACCCTTGGTTCCTGCATCTCAGAACTGTACCCAGATCTGCCAGGGCTCTAACAGACCAAAAGCAAACCCAAGTCTATCTTCTGGAAGGCCGCATGCACTGGCAAAGAAAATCAGGATACAGGCAGGTAATTTGCTCTGTTCAACATCTGTTATTGTTTTATTTGCTCTGAAACAGAGCTATAAATAACTGACATCAATTTTCAAAAGAAGCTTCTATAATTACATTGGTATGCCCTATGGAAACAGTAGTAGATTCTCATAGCAACCTTCAGTTCAAACAGCTAGCCCTGCTCTTCCCAAAAAAATATTAATACTAAGAGAGCTCCATCACTCTTCAACACAAGAGCTGATATGTGACTGGCAGAATTACCATTATCAATGGTAATCCAATGGCTTTATGACATCTTATCTCTTGAGAAATAAAGTTTTATGGCAAAAGTAGTAGTATATTCAGCACAGAGTAAGGCAGGATTGCTTCTGCAAGATCTTTCTCACCACTTACGATGCCCTGAACACACACGTTACAAAGTTGTCTTAGCAAGCCTGTAAGATAGGCAAGTGTGATTCCTGTTGTAGAGATGAGGAAAGCAAAGCTACAGGTCTGCAAGACAAGCAAACTGTTCCAAGCAGCCTATGCCGTAGAAAGACTTCTTAATCTCCACCACCTCTATGACCCACTCCAATTTGCCTTCCTAGATCTGGATGGCCTTCATCCCTCTGTTCACCACTGGGTGCCTGACTGACATCTCCTTGGGTAGACTCAGTTTCCTAAAATATCAGAAAAAAAATTATTTAAAGAGTGAGGAGTATTCTGTGGCCTGAGGGAGCTGGATCAACTCACTGAAGGTTCAGATCAGTGTTAGAGCTGAAGCAAAATAGCAGGCAGGACCCACAAAATTCAGGTGCAGGGAGACCTTTCAGAAACAGAAAGATGTTCAATCAGCTCAGCTGCACCATGGAACTTCCCCATGGGACAGAGCTGGAGCATCCTCCTTAATTCTGAAGGGAAAGAAAGCATCAAAATAAAAAGGAAGAATTTACCATTATTGGCTTCCAGCCTGTGCTATAATCCTATCAGCACTGAGTGTGACTCATCTGATGTTTTCCTGGGTGTCCTGGTAGACAGCAGGTTAACCATGAGCCAGCAATGAGACCTCATGGCCAAGAAGGCCAATGGCATCCTGGGGTGCACTGGGACAAGTGTGACCAGCAGGTCAAAGGAGGTGATCCTCCCCCTCTACTCTGCCCCGGTGAGGCCACATCTGGAATATTGTGTCCAGTTCTGGGTTTCCCAGTTCAAGAAAGATCAGGAACTACTGGAGAGAGTCCAGCAGAGGGCTATGAAGATGATTAGGGGACTGGAGCATCTTTCTTATGAGAAAAGGCTGAGAGACCTGGGTCTCTTTAGCTTGGAGGAGAGAAGACTGAGAGAGGATCTTATCAGTGCCTATAAATATCTAAAGGGTGGGTGTCGTAAGAGGCAATAGAAACACACTGAAATACAAGAAAATCCACTTAAACATTAGAAAAATCTTTCTTATTGTGAGAGTAGTTGAACACAGGAATGAGTTGCCTAGGATGGTTGTGGAGTCTCCATCCTTGGAGATATTCAAAATCTGACTGAACACAGTTCTGGACAAACTACTCTCATTCTCCCTGCTTGAGGAGAAGATTGGACTAGATGATCTCCAGAGGTCCCTACCATTCTGTGATTTCCATCTTGCTTCAAAACTTAGCTGCTTTGGATCCACAGGAAAAGGCATAAACAACATTCTGGTTTTTTTTCTCATATTTGAAGATATCCATCAACATTTGGTGAAAAACACTTCCGCAGTTCCCTGCAGACAGATAGATACTCAGGCCCGGTTAATTCAAAATGACTTAGAGTAGCCCAGAACAGTTACTATTCCAATAATCAAGCAAGGAAACTTGATTTAAATAAACAACTTTAATTTGATTTTGCATTTCTGCTCCTTTTCTGAAAGAAAGCCTGTTACTAGATAGTAACCTTAAACTGATGTTGATTTGCAAGTAAACATAGCTTATACCTCATATTTGATATTTTGTTTTCCTAACCTTAATGCTGTAATACATTCACATTTAAGTAATTACATAATTTAAACACACATTTATTCAGATTCATGATTTTCATATTTGATGTTAAAGAACGGTAAAAAGCCTTTCTCATTTTCTGGACCAGATGCTCTCCAAACTGCCACACATGCAGGACTGACACAGTATATACATACCTAACACTGCAAGTACATAAGGTACTCTGAAGTGTTATAAGACCCAGCCTAGAACAAGTCACCACTGACAACTCCACTGTCACCAATGGCTACAGGCTGAGTGGAGAATGGATCGAGAGCAGCCCCCAGGAGAAGGACTTGGGGGTATTGGAGGACAAGAAGCTGAACAGCCAATAACCGTATCTTGGGCTGCATCAAGAGAAGCGTGTCCAGCAGGTCGAGGGAGGTGATTCTCCCCCTCTACTCCACTCTCGTAAGGCACCACCTGGAGTACTGCATCCAGTTCTGGAGCCCCCAACACAAGAGAGACATGGACCTGTTAGAACGAGTCCAGAGGAGGCCACCAGGATGATCCGAGGGCTGGAGCACCTCTCCTATAAGGACAGGCTGAGAGAGTTGGGGCTGTTCAGCCTGGAGAAGAGAAGGCTCCGGGGAGATCTTATAGTGGCCTCCCAGTACCTGAAGGGGCTACAAGAAAGCTGGGGAGGGACTTTTCATAAGGGCAGTTAATGACAGAACAAGGGGAAATGGGTTTAAGCTGAAAGAGGGCAGGTTTAGATTAGACATTAGGAAGAAGTTTTTCACTGTGAGGGTGGTCAGACACTGGAACAGGTTGCCCAGAGAAGCTGTGGATGCCCCCTCCCTGGAAGGGTTTAAGGCCAGGGTGGATGAGGCTTTGAGTAACCTGGTCTAGTGGAAGGTGTCCCTGTTCATGGCAGGGGGGCTGGAACTAGATGATCTTTTAGGTCCCTTCCAACCCAAACCATTCTAGGATTCTATCATTCTATTAAAGTTGCTGGGGATAGGAAAAAAAAAAGTTGAAATATTTTAAAGGATTACATTTCAGAATCATCTTCCAAACTCACAACTGTGTCAAGTTCCCATCTTCCAAACTCACAACTGTGTCAAACCACAATTCCATTTGCACAAATCCAAGTTTACAATTACAGTAAATATTTTTGATTCATATAATTCTGTTAACCATATTTTTAATTGAAAACTTTTTTTTTTTTTTTTTTTTAAATAAAGCATTATGTGAAGCATTAGCTTTAGCTAGTGAACTGAGGTGACTTTCTGGATACTACATCACTACACCAGTAAAAACAGCTAATCTCAACATGACATTTTATTTTTATTACATTCTATAAGACAAAACCAATCCTTTTCAGTTTCTCCTATAAAAAATAAATTACAAACTATACTGAAATAAACACACAATTTTGCATCTACACTTACTGAAGACAATCTGTTGCAAGCTCATCTGCCCCTTCATCAAACTGAATCCAATTATTTAGCCAGCAATTTCCCTCATTTCAATGATCTAATGTACTTTCAGGCTTAAAAAAATATTTAAGCAATACATACTCATGTTATTTATTAGCAAACCTATTTTTTTTTTGACAACTTATGCTAAAGGCTAATTTTACTACAACAGATTTAGACAAAAAGTTCCACTTAAAAATAGTATATTTTAATATTCATTTTTAGCTATCCTGTAAATGCTCTCTAACGTATCATCGGGGGGGGGAAATAAATAAATAAATAAATAAATTTGGCTACAGTATTGCCAGAAAGGCTTGTCCTCCATTACGGACTCATGTCTGCACTTCCATTACACACAAGAAGGTCCTGAATCTCAGTTTAAAAGCTGACAATGAAGATGAGACCAAGCTATAAGGCAAAATTCTAAAGTAAACTGCATGAGGTGCAGGCACACATTCTCTTCTAAACATTCATCAGTGGACTGGTGAGTCTCTACCAGGTACGGCACAGAACTGTCACAGTCAGACTTCAACATATTGTCTGCTAGAGCCCTTTAGACATACTAGTTTTATTTCTTTAAAACTTAAAGAAAACACAAAGTCTTTGTACTTTGAATAACAGAATGGTTTTGGTTGGAAAAGACCTTTAAGATCATAGAGTCCGACCATAAACCTAACACTGTCAAGTCCACGACTAAACCATGTCCCTAAACCACATCTACTCGTCTTTTAAGTACCTCCTTCAATATACACAGGATTTCAGATGAGTAAATATGGCATGAACAATGCAAGTCAGGTTCCTAATACAGGAACTATGCAGAAACTAGTATTTCTACTTTCCTCTCCATTCAAAGCCATCTATGTATGCCCACATGAGCAGAAAAATGGTAATGGTTATAATTTGCCAAACACTGGAGTGTCATACAGCAGCAGTAGGCCAGTTTTTAGAAGCTGGCTCCAACCTGACCAGTGACTGATCTGCTCCCGTCCAGCTGAGACATCGAGTCACAACGGTTAATGACAGAACTGGAGGGAATCCCTCTAAGAGGAAAGCAGAGACACAAGGAGCAAGTTTCCTTCTGGGAAAATGAGGTGAATTAAGGTCATATTGAGAACAGGCAGGCGGTTCACAGGGTAAAAAGAGCACATGTGGAATTCATGCACTTTTATTTTGAAGCCATGATGAAGCTCTTGGGCAAATGGCCTGAATCACACGTTAGGCATGGTATCAATTTCCTGGACTGAGTAAACAGGCCAACAGCCTGTAGGTACATACTACAGAGCGTCATTTGCCATGTAGTACAAGGGACGTTTCATTAGCTTAATAGGGGTAAAGGGTTTGGGAGGAGGGGAGTGGGAGAATCTGTGTCCTTCAGTCTAGCAACAGGATTTGTAAGACATTTTTACAATCAAAAAAAAAAAAAAATTGAAAACAAAACCAAAGTTATTGAATGTTTTGGTTTTTTCATTATCATGCCAATTAAATGCTAAATCATTTTACATGAGAAATGACACGTTCCTAAAATTGACTAAGCGAAACAATTCTGTCTCAAAAAATTAGACACTTTACCTTTCCAGAGGGAGATAGGAGTGTGTT